>NC_089762.1:21774646-21842146 GCF_040412425.1 Macrobrachium rosenbergii
AGTCCCACAGGCCTGACCCAAACGTGCTCAGTCACTGGTGTCATTTGCTTGAATTTCTATACTGGATTTCTATATTGGACTTGGACCACCATAACTTGTAAATTCTCCTGGTTCACAATATTGATAATTTTTTCTTGTTTTGCATATGCACAAAACACATGGTTCCAGATATTTGCAGACTACTCAAAACTGGCTTCTTTCCTGTGAACATTGCATATTGAGGTTTTAGTCTTTGCGCTGTGACATTTGTTAGGAAGATACGTTGAGGTCTCACAGAGTATGCCTATACATTTTTTCGGCAAGCTGGCTTCCAGCCAAGTGAAAAGGGGATCGTCAGGATTGCTCAAATGTGCCATTTAAATGTGGAGAATATGGTGCCGAACTTCATGTTTCAACGATTTTATTCCTTTGCTAGAGGCGCTCTAAAATCTGTAGAGAAACAAGCGTCAACTTTAGTTCTCCCGTTTCGTAAACAGAACAAAGAGAACAAGTTTTATATTGTAAAGACGTCAGACGTCTCTTCATTTAGCATCAATCACGTTCATGCATCACACTTATTAACATGTCAAGAATCTCATATGTAGAATTTCCTGGCCTTTCCGCCGATATATATTTTATTATTGTATGTATGTTATGTCTCTTAAAATTGCCATTTGTTTGACTGTCAACAAACGCAAATTGCTCAGAGTGCGGGTCACGGCAATCGGAGGTCGGACGCTACGTTTCCGTTCGCACTCTGACATGTATACCTGAACCCAGGTGAATAAATCAGTTACGGGCTGCTCTGGGAGCAAGAGCCCGTGCTGGCACAAGGCCAGCTAAATCTAAAACAACGAATAAATCAGTTAATACCCAGTTCGACCTTTTTGTCCTCACATGTATTTCCAGTGTATAGTATTCACGAGGACGTGTTTTGTTTTATGGTAGCCTGAGTGCGTGAGTGTTTATGAAGATTTTAAATGGTCTTATGAACTTGTTTTTCGGTGACGATGACCATTGTTGTGTGACATCAGATAGCTGATTTTAAACCAATCATTTAGGAATAGCAAACAAGCGAAGAGCAAACATTTGTGGAAGCGGCCCCAAGAAATAGCAGACGTCCATTTACCAAGCACCTCATCATACGAAACAATAACCATATTTCACTCGCGCATTCATTCAGCTTCAGTGGTGCAAGAAGAACCAATTAGAAGTTTAGCACGCAATGCCAATTATGGTTGGAACAAACGTCACCAGCGGACTGGGAGGCATAACTAGAGACCACTAGACTTCGGAGAGTATATTTCAACCTTAGGCTAAATGTTTTCCATTCATTCACTATGACAAAAATAGACCCACCTCGTCTCTAGTACGTAATTTGATCTTAAACTAAAGGAATATAGAACTGAATGGAATATAGAGTTTAGGCCAAAGGCCAAGCACTGGGACCTTTGAGGTCATTCAGTTCTGTACAAGAAATTGAGTAGACAGGTTTGAAAGGTGTAACAGGAGGAAAAACTCGCCGTTGCTCTCTGAAATAATTGTTAGGAGAGGGTGGTTAGCAAGATGAAAGAAATATAATATGGCTGGAGGTACAGTAAAAGGAATGAAAGGGGTTGCAGCTAGGGACCGAAGGGATGCTGCAAAGAACCTTTAGTAATGCAGACAGTGCTTCGCGTGGGGTGCACTGACTGCGCTACCCCCATACGGGGTCTCCTTAACTAAATAACTTACTCTTTTCAATGGCCCAGTAATTTTGGATGGCCGTTTCAAGCTGTGAGTGGCAGCGAGGACATTGTTTCCCTTGTGGATTTCAGGGGGAATTAGGACTTTCATCTCATGTAGCAAATCGTAAAGGCAAAATTATAATAATATTGAGAAAGACGTCAGCTTTATTCCTTAAGGAAAAAACCTGAGCTAGAGGGACTTAAATACAGAATGAAAAGAGTGTTGTTAAAGCTGTCTTCTTTCTCCGACGACTTTTCCCTTTTATTCCTGGTTTTATCCAAAACACAAAGAGCACTTCATGACCCAATATACAAAGTGTTGTAGTACGCATAATTTAGTAAGTACCTTTGACTGATGTCTTTGTGCTGAAGACAATGAATGAAAAATACTTTTGTATGCGTTAAACAATAAAATCTAAGTCAATTTTTAAGCTCTATAAATAACTGAAGAGAGAGAGAGAGAGAGAGAGAGAGAGAGAGAGAGAGAGAGAGAGAGAGAGAGAGAGTTTAGTTTACAAACAAACAAGACCAACTGGATGCCAAACAACCAACCACACCCTTTGAAGGAACAGCAGGTGGCGACTCGAAAAAGCTCCTGTGCAGCTGGATGGAATTATCTACTTCTTCAATTGATTTAGTGCTGCAGCTTGTCTACTATTAGGAGTGAATGTCATACCTACCAATAAAAAAATAAAAGATTAAAAAACACGAACACTGGTAGACAAAGTTACTTATAATCAACAGTCAGAATGTTATTATGGTGAATGTCAGTTAATAATAATAATAATAATAATAATAATAATAATAATAATAATAATAATAATAATAATAATAATAATAATAATAATGATACTAAATAAAATTCTGTTAAAAGAAATCATGCCAAATATCAAGAAAGGAAACTTATGAAATATAAAATTTAAAAAAATGCAGTAAATAATAATAATAATAATAATAATAATAATAATAATAATAATAATAATAATAATAATAATAATAATTGAAATTCTGTAGATAAACTCTTCACATTCAACAAAGGACATCATTCTTTTCACTAGACGTTGTAAATTCAAAGCCACTATGAATCTGAAAAGCGGGAATGATATATGGACAAACACGTGTTTCAGAGTTGGTCTTATCTCTAGAGATAGTTACAATTGTCTGCAGAAATTCTGTATATATCATTTCCCCTAAACTGCATCGCTGTTAACTTGTGAGGGTGAAGCATTCAGCCTTTTCGTCAACTGAATTTTCGAATTGTTGGTTAATTCAGAGCACCTGTCAGACTTAAACAATTGTACCTTTAAGGCAAGAGTCATAAAAATATGTTTTTGGCTTTGAACAGCAGGTCAAGGCTATTAAAGTTTTGAGTTAAGTAAAAAAAAGCAATTAGGAGCCTTTAAAATATCCTACCATGTACCGAAATGGTATAGCTATACACCAGGAAAAGTGTTGAAACTGAAAATATTAAGATACTCTGAGATAATGAAATAATGACTGACCACGTGATGCAGAATCAGAGACCAGACCTAATTCCGGTAACAAAAAACCATCCAGAAATTATTTGTGATAGATGTAGCCATACTATGGGACACAAGAGAAAAAACTGATAAGTACCAAGATTTAAAGATGGAAATAAGGAAGCTATGACAAGCTGAAGTGGAAGTAATACCTATCATCCTGGAAGGACCACGAGTAATCTCAGAGGACCTCAAGAGAAACCTGCGGAGAATTGGCTGCGCAAACTTGAAACTGGGCTTCTCTAGCCTCCTGAGATACCAGCCAAGAGAAACTTGAAAAAAGTCCACGGGTTATAATCTCCACGTTTAACATGTGGAGTCTCCTAACCCGAAGCCGACAGAACGAAGGTACTGCTCTGATTAAGACCTAAAAAGGTTAGACTTCTGATCTTGTATTATACATAGGTTCTAGCTTTGGAGCAGTGCATAACATTTCTATATCCGTGATTAGCCATCTCGACTCTCAGTCATGCAACCGCCATTTTTTATGGTAATATTCGAAAAATACCTAATGGAAAAAAATGTACCAAAACACTCAATAGACAAACGGTACCCAACATACTCAATAGACAAAATATACCCAAATACCAAATGTATCTAATGGACAAAGTGTATCCATTTAGTATATGCGTTATGTTTTGTCCATTTCGTACATCTGGTGTCATGTGCACATTTTGTCTAGAAGTCCAGTTTGTCTGCTGGGTATATTTTGTCCATTAACTACATTTTTTATACTAGGGACAGTAGGTGCATAGGGTAAACTGAGTACATTTCATTCACTGGGTATATTATGCACAATAGGAAAATTTGTTCGTTATGAACACTTTGTCTCTTGGGCACATCTTGTCCACTGGGTACATTTTATAGACTGGATGTATGTTTTTTTCTGTTATGTAATTTTTGTCCGTTAATTTTCTTGGTTGGAACCGCTGCCAAAAAAAAAAAAAAAAAACTGGCTACAGGGAAGATAGCATATTGGTTCTACAGGTGCGGAGATATCTACTCACAGGAATCAGCGTATTCCGACTCAATTTCCTATAAATCATCGGAAACACTCACACTTTGCAGTAAGCATGACGCTCGTTTGTTTATATTCTAGCAATTTATGGTCTGATGTCACGGTTGAAGGTAGCTCAATACTCTGGCTACTCTAGCGCGATGGTTGAAGCTACATTAGCGGCATTTATGAGCGGTGCCAAACTTATCATTCTAATGCAAAATGTAAAGAGAAAAATGTCATTTGATGACTAGATTGAATAAAATGACTCTCAAGTAACCATTTTGTACTTAATATATACTTAATCTCTAAAGGTTGTTGTCTTGAATCATTCTTCATTTTGTAATGTAAGGATATAACTAGAAATTCTGAATGAAGGGACAAGAGAGAGAAGCCTTTCAGTGATAGACATTGATAGATAGAGAGAGATTTTAAGAAACGAACAAAGAGAGAATAGAGAAACGAACAGAGAAAAATGAATAAGTTTGGAGTTTTGACTGTAATTTCATGACAAAGCTAGACCTAAATGCTTATTCGCCTTGTATCGAGGCCAACAAAGGTGTTGTGTTTTAAACGCCTGGGTTTAGTGATGTTTTGGAACATAAATCAAAACACGAGTATAAGTTGTGAGTGTGTCTGGTTAAGAAGCCATTATAACTGCTCTTAATCGAGTTCGTAATTACAAGGAATTCATAACAAAAACGCATGGTTACCTTAGTGGGATAAATAGCCACCGGAAATTATAAGTTCCGGTGACGTCAAAGCGACCCCTTTTTGAAGGCGGTGCTTTTTCCAGAAGTCCACCCAAATGGGCTGTCTTTAGATTAGCCTAACCAATTAAGCATCCACAGGGCCGGACCAAAACCAAGATTCCGCTTACAGAGAGGCGGGACAAAAACTTCCAAAATTCCTTATCAAGTCGAGTTGAGAAGTAGAGAAGCAGTGAAGAAGAGAGAGGAGGAAAGGACAGCAGAGAGGGTTGCAGAGACGCAGAGAGTGGGGTTGTAAGCTTCACTAATTGTGGGTTGATAGAAGAAGAAAGACTCACTGTAACTTTGCCCTGCAATTCATTTGTATACTACTGTAACTTTATTATTGTGTTAATGAAGTAAAGAAAACTACAGTGTGTCTTCTTCAAGTCTCCTGTATCGGAAAATACGCTACTACATAATAAAGCCAGAACGATAAACATCTCTAAAGAAAGTAATCTTCTTAACTTGACAACGAATAGCAGAAAGAAGAATAAATAAATAAAGAAAAGACATCACAATTTAGTTTCTCTCGTTTACTGTCTCCTTTTTCTTTAATGCGTTTTTGTGCTTTTCTTCAGGCTTGGAATGCATCAAGGATGTAGGGTTGCTAATCCTTTCCGGCATTTGAATAGCAAGATAAAAATGTATTGAGAATTTCGTAGTATTTTGAGGGTATCCAGTATCTAAAACCCTTCTTTCCAGATCAAAAGATTTCTCATCCTCGTTCCTACAATATCGACATCATGCTCCATCTTTTTTGTCAAGCGTATTCTGAGTAGGAGAGATGATGAGCTAAACAGTCCTTATTATGAAGAGAGAGAGAGAGAGAGAGAGAGAGAGAGCGAGAGAGAGAGAGAGAGAGAGAACTCGTTACAACAGTGAGATATCGTCCCTTTAGTCGTAAAAATTTGTAGAAATATACATTGTTACCGCAGTAAACCAGGTCTTTCATTTCATATACAGTAGATATGTTTCGTACACGTTTGTCTTAACAAATATATGTAATATGTTGGACATGGACTTTCAAACATAATTATTTCATACGTAAATGCACTATGTACTCATAAATGAATAGGACTTCCTTCATATTTGAAAACAAAAATGGTGATATTTTTTCGTTTTGCAGATTAATCGTGTCTGGGATAAAGCCTCCATCGTGTTTCGACAGAGGAATCTCATGCAGTATTCCTCAAGATGAACTACGGGAACTACACTTGCCCTGAGGGCTCCTTCTACTGCAATGGCACCGACCACTACTGGCACGAAAGGGTTCATCCTGTGATGATATTCCAAGCCACAGTGATGGGAGCGGCGGCTATCTTGGGTTTACTTGGTAACACCATTATTATCATCGTAATCGCCGGACATTCAGCTTTTCACACAGTCCCGAACCTTTACGTGCTGAACAGGGCTCTCGCTGATATCCTTACCATTCTCACGACTCCTCTAGGGATCATAACCATAGCCAAAGGTACATACATATTCGGCCCAATCGTGTGCAAACTGTCCAGCGCTGTTTTGCAAACGTCGATCATGGCCAGCGCTGCTTTCTTCACCTTCATGTGTATTGACTGCTACTTGTGCGGCAGAGAACACAGCCATCCCCCACTCTTTCGTCTGACTGTGCTGAAAGTCGTATCCGGTATCACTTGGGGCGGAGGAACCTTTCTGGCGGTGCCCATGTACCTTTCAACTCGCCACAACGAATTCGGATTGAAAACCGTCTGTTTGGAAGGACCGCTCTATCACCATGAATTCAACATGGTGAGGATAACGGCAATATTCATTGTTTTTGTTGTTCCGTTGGTGATTATCTGGGTGTTTATAAGCCTCACCCACCCGCCCAAGGGGTCCAGTGTGGCCACATCTGACGAGCTGGAGAGGGACGCCTACAGCTCCAGGAATAAACAGCTTCGGCGACTCATTGTAGCTTTAGCAGTGGTCTTTACAACCTGCCAGTTCCCTTACTGGCTGAGCCAGATATCGTTCACCATGGGTAACCCCCGTTTCATCGCTCTGTACATGTTCTACGCCATGGTCTCCTTTATTGAAGTCAACGTCGCTCTTAATGCAATAATTTGCATAATCTTCAATCAAGACCTCAAACATACTGTGCTCTTTTGCATACCTAAATACCCTGAACATCCGAGGGTCATGGTGCAAATGACTCCTATCTAATTATAGGGTTTTCTGTGAAAGGAAAATTGTCACTGCTTTTCTTACCCCAAAATATTTTTGAAGCTCCCCATTAAAAGGTTGAGATGTAGTTGATTTTTGTTATTTCGCTGTTTCCAACCTCAGATTCAATTATGAGTTTTCTCAATCAATATGATAGTTGCTGGTAAATATATTTTCGTCATTACAGTAAGTAGTGCTTTGAGGCAGTCTAACCTTCCTTGGGGATGGCATTCCAAGGTAAAATAAGAAGCCGGAAATGATTAGAAACGAATGACGAACCACTGTCCCCGTGCGAAGAGAGGGCAATCATTGTCCCCTAAGACAAAAGGAAAACTATTGTGGTTTTCAGAGCAAATCGACGACCATTATCCATTTAAAATGAACTAGTTAGTCTGATTATCTAACAGTGAAGGAAACAAAGGCCGGTCGTGGTCTCTTCTAGACGAAACAAGTATTCTTTGTTTTTTTAATCGGGAAGAAGCTACATCTTGGATTTTTTGAAAACGCAAAGACCGCACATAGCCCCCTTTCCAAGAACTAAAAAAACCAGTCTCTTTTAAAAAGAAACTGTCAACTATTGTTTTGTTAAATGAGAATGAAATGTTGTTTTCATTAAGCTATACAATATCTTTAAGAAGAAACAGAAACATGTTTTCTATTTAAGAGGAAACATCTAACCTTATGTTTATTCATATAAAATTAGCCAAATACTCTTTACAGAAAGCGATATATCCATCTTGCAGAATATCTCTGAAGAAAGTAGTAGTCAACCAATTTGCTGAGAAGTAACAAAAATAGTTCCTACTTAAGAGGAAATATTTAAGTAATGTTATTTTCGAATGAAATCGTCAATCAATAACTACAAAGTAAAACAAGGGCTATCAGTACCTCGTTAAGGAAAAGTTTGTCTTTCTTTAGAAGAGCTAAAAGATGTTTTATAGATGGCCAACCACTGTCCTTGCAAGGAGAAGTAATTGCCAAGCATTCACCTGTAAACCCGACAACCAACTTTCATATATTTGGAAAGAAAGAGCCAACTGATGTCTAGGACGAAGCAGAATAGTCAACTATAGTGTTCTTAAAACTGAATATTAATGGCCAGCCAAGCTCGGTAATGGGAAATATCCTGTCATAGACTCATACAAAAAGAAAGTTTTTGGTGCTACCCTTTCCCCAGATTCTATCCGTCTACCCCTGAATATTTTCACGACGAGTTCCACAACTCAAAACAGCAGGGTACATGGAAATGAAAGCATTTGAAATTTAGGGAAGAGCCTAAATATTCTTTTACTGTTCATGAATGGCAACTTGCATTTTTCGTTTAATATATGAATATCCATTGTTTACATAAGGAAAACTTTTCTTTTCTACACGAATCAGTAATCGATAGGTACATGCTGAGCTATAAGATTTCACTGAGTCTTGCTGTTAATTTGAGTAACAGATGAATAAAATGTTCCTTTAAAAACTGATAAAAGAAGTAGGTAATCTCGACGTTATGCTATAAAGGTGCTCCGATGAAAAGTTAGTACTTATTGATCCCTATTTCACAACCAAGGATTTCAATGCCTTATCGCGTTTGATTTTAATCGAACAGCAGGACAAGCTTCAGGAGGAATCCTTTGACTTCACAATAAATATTTCATGTGAAAACATTAAGCTGTATTTCCGAGATGACGCAAATATTCTCAGTTGTTGGCACACTATCACCTTTCTTGACTTTATACCCAAGATCTAAAGATTCTTTAGACCTTGATTATACCAATGGTGAAAAGGACCTAAAAACGTAACTCTCCGATAAGTCATATTCTCGGTCATTTACCTAAGTAAACTGACAAATAAATAAGATAATTCTTTACAGTAGTCCTACAACATATTGCAAAACTGACCGCCTACAATGGAGCACACTGGTAACTCTGGGACAGAATATAATTATTCTATTTTTTCCCCTCATGGAATCAGAGGAATCTGCCATTAATCTCTCATTTTGGCTGAACAGAAAAAGTATGCACTTTTCAAACATTTTGTGAGATTAAAGTAGAATCCAGGCTAAGTCAGGTCTCAATGACAGTATTCATAAACACTACGAGGATTCTTAAAACATCTTGCATTGTTACTTTGAATATGGGATTAGACATTTCACTATCTGAAGCTGAAAAAAGCAATTTTCTGTTGTAATCTTATTTGTAGATCATATTTTCTTTGTTTCCAACCTATATATAATAGAATGTTAGTATCGATGACCCACAAGCCTGTACAGTAAGGTAACCTTTAAAACCCAAGAGTTTTAATGCCATTGTCACACAACTTTTAATAATTGTCTCACTTATGAATGAGAATTTTGGATCTCCTGCTTCCATTGTTGTTATTTTGTTTTTGCTGGAGTATCCATCAAATGTTAACTATAGATACCCTTCATATTTTTGTGAAGGGTCTTTATTATTTGTCTTAATTAAAGATGAACATAGTGTTACTTAGTTTTTACTTCACCTTGACACTGTTTGATTCGCTACCATGTTCTGTTCCCGGGAGTGGCTTGCTTTGATAACTACCTTGCCAACTGTTTCCTGTTTTTCACCTGGGCTACTCCTTTAGGTCTTATTAATCCCTTCTTTAATCAGCCTTCATTTGGATACATGAATGAAATCTTATCTTGAATACCCGAGGTAAGATTATGAACATCCTGACCGATGCGGCCTAGATTTTTTTCTCGTTTCTGGAGGTACGACTGATCTTGAAAACATGCCTGAAAGGCTTGTTTAACATCCTATTTTTTTCATGGAACAGAAAGCACATGAAAGGATTATGGAATATGATGGCTTATGAAGAGAACATCAAAATTGCCTTGGCTGTACGCAATGAATACATCATGAGGCTGTAAGCACACAGAGCAATATTGTGTTGAAGTTGTTTAAGAGATGCTGTGGATGCATAAGACCGATTCATTCATGTCCCAGTTTAAAATGAATAGATTTTACTGTATCTTGTGTTACCAGCAACTTTGAAATTCTGTCTCATGTTGTTTTGGGGAAACCATTTAATTATCATTAACAAATTCACCAAATATTTTGAAGTCCCAGGCATAGTTTTAATCTGCTTTTAGTACTTCACTCTCGAAGAATGAAAGGAAGAAGAATCACTCGCTGGGGGCTGTTATCAGGAGCAAATTCTCATGTGAAAAATGAATGAACTAAGCTTTTTGATGGTGGTGTGAATTAGGCTGCTAGTGAAACTTATATTCTGTGACCATTAATAAAATGCTTTCAGTAACAGGTGAAACTCAACTGTGCTATCTACCCGATACGTTTGCTGCACATACTACATGCTTCTTTGAGCGCCAGTGCTTGTCTCGCACTGGTCACGAAAAATTACAGTTAATCTGAGGATCTGCACTCGCCTAAACAGCAGTTTGGTGACATTTCTCAATCCATAAAGCTAATTTTTGATTTTCAAAACGTTAGGTTTCCCATATATAGTTTTAATATATATATATATATATATATATATATATATATATATATTTAGAACAATCGCTTGCCGATTGTTCCCTTTATTGTTGCCTCCTTTGTTTTCTTTGTTTTTCTTGCTGGCGAGTTGACGTCTGATGGATGGCGTCAGACTAGCAGCAAAGCCAGGTTCTGGAGGGCAGATCGACCGATGGAAAGGCAGAAGGTATTCGTACCTGTGAGTCCGGTCCTAGCAGCAGAGCAGCGGGAGCTTAAGGAAATGGTTGCCGTGTCGGCTCTGTCTTGGTCGTCGTAGATGGAGGAGGACGTCAGTGATGGTTGCCGTGTCGGCTCTGTGAATGAGGACGTCAGCACTTTTGATGGTGGTGTGAATTAGTTCGTCGGCTGCTTCATTTTGAAACTATTTATTTATTCTGTGACCATTTTTATTTATTAATTAATTTGAATAAGATAAGTAATTCATTCTTCATTTTATTGTTTTTAACCACTCGGTGAAACTCAACTGTAAATAAATTAATTTTGTAATTTCTTTGTATCTCTCTCCTTTGTTTGTCACTCGTCAGTCATTTCAGCCCAACTGCTTGTTTCAGTGCCTGTCGATCTCGAGAGGCGAGATGTAATATTGGCGACCTTAGGCCAGCTGTTTTGGCTGGCCAGTATTTTTGTTTGTAAAAAAAAAAATTTATTAAATTTTTTTTTTCTGTTAGGTATGAGGAGGTGTGGAACAATCGCTTGCCATTGTTCCTTAGTGGATTGTTGCCTCCTTTGTTTTCTTTGTTTTTCTTGCTGGCGAGTTGACGTCTGATGGAAATTACAGTTAATCTGAGGATCTGCGGCTCTGTCTTGGTCGTCGTAGATGGAGGAGGACTAAACAGCAGTTTGTCGTGGACATTTCTGGAATCCATAAAGCTTGAGGACGAGATTATTTCGGTGAGTCAGTGTTCCGTCAAGCAGCTTAGGGCTGCTTTCAAACACGTTAGGTTTGAATTTACTATTTATTTACGCTATTATTGTTATTTGTTATTTATATTGCTTGAGGTTCGTTACTTATTATTTGATTGTATTTGATATATATTATTAATTTATATATATGCTGCTGTTAAGTAATTATTCATATAATGTTCATTTTATTGTTTTTAGATTGAACCTGACTCGACTATGTAATTAACTTAACTTTGTAAATAAATTAATTTTAGGGTAATTTCTTTGTATTTGTTCTGCTCCTCTCTCCTTTGTTTGTCATCAGTCATTTCAGCCCAACTGCTTGTTTCAGTAAAAGAGCCTATCGATCTCGAGAGGCGAGATCGTGTGTGTGCGTGTGTGTGTATGTAAATAGCTAGACAGATAGATAAACTGTGTGCGTATATAAAAAATATTGTTATTATTATCCGTAGTTACGGCAGTAGCAGAGTAATAGTGATAGTAGCATCAGACAAACACATCACAATAGTAGCAAATGAGTGTAACATCTAGAGCATCATGAACAATAAAATTATCAGAGGATAATTCTGAAGATGACAACGTAAATATGTTGAAATAAAGCACTGCATACCGTGCATATGCATAGCATGTACACGTGTATATCTCTCGAGGAGGTTGTTAAGAGTTGAGGCAAAAACTCTTCTTTGGTAATTGTGATTAACATCAAGTAACGAAGAAGCTTGCACGTGTGAAACGAAGATGCAGAGTGAATTACGTAATGGAGATCAGTAATTTTAAAGATAATTCCACTTGTGCCATTTCACACAAGCATATATAAAAATTCATTCCCTAAATCCAAATTTTCAATGTTCCAAAGGATATTAATTATAGACAACTATCATACTTTGGAAATCTTTGCTATGAATACCGGAAAACCTTTACAAAATTTTGAGAAATGCCTACCCACTGATGCAGTAATTCGCAACGATTCCTACCTTAGCAAGAAAGGATCCCTACCAGAAGCCTTATCTTCATGTGTTGCTTAACATTTCAGTTGTCCTGTCGGATCTTTCCTAGATAGTGACCCCCCAAAGGTTTTAAACCGGTTTGTATCCACCTTTTGCGGCGTGTTTAGTACAAGCCCGTTGGGGATGACCGTAAAAACATAAACAAGAGATTGTGAATATCGTGAAGATAATATTAGTCCTAGATAACGACCCCCGAACTTTGTTGGGGGTCACTATCTAGGAAAGCTCCGTCCCGCGTGCAAGACGGTAGTTGCAATAGCTCGTTGCTAACAGAATTACTAAACACGCTTAGGAGAACATTAGCACAGGGCTGCCACCCACAAAACCATCACGCTCAGCTACACCCTCACCAGCAAGAACATAGTTTCACACACCAAGCTTTCAGAATGATGTATAAAGCAACATTGCATTAGAAGAGTAGAACCGGAACTTAATGGTAATATACTGCCTGTTCGGCTGTTCATTTAGCACAGTACCTACTTCAAGCGTTACAGGTATTTTGGTCATTGTCTAGTTTCCTTGCCTTCTCTTCATATTGCTCACCACCATCTATTCATTACAATTGCGCTAACTGCCCACTTGGATGAATATGTTGCTTTACTTTTTGTTTGGGTTAAGTGTATTTCATTAGTGTACATATATGATCCTTGTCGTACTTCATGTCTCTTACATGCTATTACCTCTTTACATGTATTATGATTGATATTCGCTTTTACGTTTATATATCACTTCTTTGTTTTCTCGTTTCTCGGCCTAATGATGGTGACAGAGAATTCCCGAAATGTCGCAGATAATAATAAAGTAAATGTTACGGATTTTATTCCTGCATACAATTTTTATATATATGTATACATATATATATGTATATATATATAAACGCATATACACACACACACACACACACACACACACACACACACACATATATACATATATATATATATATATATATATATATATATATATATATATATATATATATATATATATACTGTACATACTCGTAGGCATCTAGGGAAAGGCACTCGATACAATTGATAGCTTATTGCTAATGCCGACGTTTCGCAACTGTTTTCCTCAAAAGCTCTTTTTCGGAACTTTAAACAAGACTTTAAATAGAAATGTGGAAAACCCCACGGCCATCCACACTGTACAAAAAATGAAAATGTTTACAACGTTCCCTTACCTATATGAAGATGATTTGAGGAAAAAGTGTCTAAATTTATTTCAGAGAGAAATGCCTGCCTTAAATCTAAAATTAATCCCAAAAAATCATTGCACCATCGGGTCCTTATTCAAGCTCAAGGACAAAGTTAGTCCGTTGTTTACAGCCAACGTCGTTTACAAGTATACTTACCCCAAGTGTAACCAGAGGACTTACGTTGGATGTACCAAAAGACTGCTGAGGGTACACATAGACTCCCATAGAGGAGTTAGCTTCAGAACTAGAAGCAGATTGTCCAACCCAGAACAATCCAACATAAGGAACCATTCCAAATTATGCAAAACATTCATAGACAACACAGATTTTCGAATAATAGTGTGTTTTTCTCTCCTTGTTTCAATAGTTTCATTTTAGTTCCCGTCTGGGTAGGTCCTTATTTTAGTGTTATGGTGTCTGATATTTTTAAATGAATGAATATTTTAAAAGAGATAATACTGTAGTGCTTTTAATTAGTTGTTATAATAAATGTTTTTATGAATAGTTACTGAGAGTCAACTCGCTGTATTTCAGCCCTGAAGATCCAACAATGTAGTTGTTAAAAGTCGGCATTAGCAATAAACTATCAGTTGCATCGAGTGCCTTTCCTTGGACGCCTACAAGTATGATTTCTAGAGCTGCAGCTCTGGTGCTAGAGTGTATATATATATATATATATATATATATATATATATATATATATATATATATATATATATATATATATATATATACATATACATATATATATATATACATATATATATATATATATATATACATATATATATATATATATATATATATATATATATATATATATATATATATATATATATATATATATATATATATATATATATAGAATATTGAGAAACAGAGAAAGCACAAGTTGATGCTCAAAGAGTTAAACATTATGATTCAAACTTCTTAAAGCTAAGAGGCAAGAAATTGCTTTTTTCTTTTGATGACAGTTGAGTTCCTATTCACTTCACATTAAGCCGCTGTTCCTATCGTTTCTTGGTTAAAAAGTTTTCACAAAAAATAATGTTCTTTTTGACTGAAAATTCTTTCATTCGCACCATGATGAAAAATACAGTAATGGTCAGATCTAATGAATTTATTGAGGGTGATTTTACAGTAATTTTTAACTACTTTACTATTATCATCCTAAGCATCACCATTACTATCACTAATAATAGTAGGCTATTAATAGTAATAATGAAATAATGATAATAAATCGAGACTAATTTTAATAATTATCTCCAAATATACAGTGCCACGAATATTTACGTTACTGAGCAAATATCCCTTACGAAAAAATATGTTCTGAATTTTCTATATAAGCAACTAAAGGTCGTGACGCAGATAACACGACCTGAATAACTAAGGAAAAACAGAAACGTATTTCTTCACTTTACAAGAAGAGAGAAGTCTGACTCGCGGCTGCTCTGCTCATCAGCTTCAAGGACTTTTTAAGATGAGGAAAAGATCAACAAAAATAAGCAAAGCCTAGAGAATGGAGTCTTTGTTAAAGCATCTGCGTCAAGCGCCTCCTTGATCTCAAATGTTGGTAAAACCCAGCTCTCAATTCCTCTATCTAAGAGATGGATCGTGTGTCACTCGTTCGTACAGACTTCTCTGTTCTGCGGCAATAGCACTTAACAACAGTTAGAATTTCAAAGCGCTTTGGTCATGACATTTCTGGCGGTGGCCAATCCCTTGTATGTTGTTTGCTACCTTCTTTTCCTTGGTAGTTTTCTTGATAGAAATGTTTATTTTTCCTTATTTTAGTAAACTACCGAGCAAAGGAAAAACGTCTGAAACAGTTTGGTCATGACACATCCCCTGCAGCTTATTACTTTCGTATTTGCAGAAATATCATGTCTGCTACTGTGGTGATAGTAAGTAATACTGTCTGGTCACCGCTGCCGTAGGAAGTGCCAGTAGCTTGGAATAAGCTAGAACAACCCTCAAGGAAGAGGAGTACTCTTAGTGAAGGGATGTTGGCAGCCTTGATAAGAGGAAATGCCAAGTTAAAGACCAAATGAGGCCTTTAATTTGAAACCAAGACCATTGGTAACATCGCCTCCACTCTTGTAGAATTCCGGAAAATAAGACATTCTGTGAAAGTCATCAAATGCTTGGGGACTTGGAGTTTGCCACCACCTGACATCCATCCTTGTGAATTGTGATGACAAGCATTATCATCCCTAGGCCATCCAAGGACCCTAGAACCCTCGTGATGAACATCATTTCCACCCTTAGGGGATCCAAGAAATCTAAATCACCATACTTCGTAAATTTAAATTCAGAGTGTGAAAGCTTCTCAGTATGAACCGTACTAGATACTAAATGGTTGTGGGGCACTGGGACTTTCCCTTGAGCTGGGGGATTCCAGACCTGGAAATTTGTTGATCTTCATTTTTCTGAACTGCGAATTTTTGTGGTAAGTTTTCATTTGACTATATTTGCCCGTTTGGATCAATGGCTGAGATAGCACTCAGTGTAAGACTACGTGGAGCAACATAGTAGCAGTCTTTGTTTACCATTTCAGAACTTCAGCCTTGAACATAAGAATTTTTGTAGGCTGTCGAGGTGTTGCAGGAGCTATACAGATGTCACATGTACATTAGTACTAGATGATAATAAAACAAAGACTATGCCAGAGAAGCAATATATATATATATATATATATATATATATATATATATATATATATATATATATATATATATATATATATATATATATATATATATAATAGACATAGGTCGGGCCTGGTTAGCAATCTTCTTCTTCTGTTGTTTAAGTATTTTTGGTTTTCTAATACCTCGTGTCTGTCAGACAAAAGTAGAAAATAAATGTCAGACCAACTCGCTTTCGATAAACTGGTTCGTGAAAAGGTAAAAATAAAGCTGTATCTTCATTACACATTTCTCAGAGCCAAACAAAATCATAATAGACGAGACGAATTTAAAATTCCCTCGGTGATTTAGTCACTCCTGGAAAGCAAAAAAAAAAAAAAAAAAAAAAAAAAATGGAAGGTTTTCACTTTTCTGTACATCCGGTAGTAGTGATTAATTTATTCGTCTCCTCGTGGGCATGACATTACTCCAGATATTTCAATTAGGAAAATAAAATTATATACAAATTTGCAAGAGGGAATCATGCTATATAATCTTTTTATTATTAAAAACATGGGTATGCAGCGAATCAAGAGTCATAAGAAGACTCATAAATAGCTGGATGATAATTCAAGCATCAGCCAAGTGGAAATTTTACATTACAAATGTAAAATCCGTCATGCTACGTCTTGATGGACTGACGTCTAAGAACGAAAACAGAAAACTTACTCTTTGATTGTTTTCAAAAATGCTTTATACACTCATAATTAGGAATTATGTACAAAGCGAACAAGCACCAAGCAAATAAGATTTTTACGAGCATGTTACACCATTACAGTTCCCAAGATTGACATGCTCGTAATAGCCTTCGGAATCCGTTCTCCGTAAACAGGAAATATCTCATTCTGCTGACGTCAGATTGCTTCACGTTTAGGATCACAAGGCTGAAAAGATGTCTCTCTGAATTGTTCCCGCTAAACTAAGATGAACAAAATACTCTCGTGATTCAATTTTTGCAACTCATTCTTGTCGTGTGAAGGGCAAAGTTCGCTAAGTCATGATAAAATCAACAATAATTACTGTTTATAATTCCGTAGAAATCTTTATTCCATACTTTTATATAGTATGTGCATCAACCTCTGATAATCCCACGATTCTTTCACTTAAAAGAAAACTTATACATGTTCTAGTTAGTTTTGTTCCTCCAACAATATTTATCCAAGAAATGATTCTTGGGAAAACCAAGCCGAGTTATCATATAAACGTCCATCTGGATTATACCAGAGCGTAAAATTTTCCTTCAATGGCGCCACTGAGTCCCTCATTCTCGTTGATGTCATTCTCAATGCGGGTGAGCTTGCTCTGGCCGCATACTTTTAAGAAACACAGCAGAAACTGCGCACCAGAGATCTTCCTAGCATTCATTGACAAACAAGCGCTTTCTATATACTTCTTGTTTCTTTGCTCTTAAATGGTCCGTGTTGGGCATCAGAGGTAGGCCTAATGGATAGGTCATTGCACTTGTGCACAATGATCGAGAGATCGAACTTAACATACACTGATGATCAGCGACCAATGCCCCTCTGCCATAATTATGACCCAAGGATAATGGGCTGATGAGTCAACTCGTTGATTTGAATTGATTTCCAAGTACAAATTTACTCGTTCCTTGAAGGGGAAGTCTTGTATTATTCATTGCTTTGGTGCACGAATGGGCCCAAAGAAATTTCCCAAAGCCAGTGTTATTGCAAGAAGCAAACATGTCAGTACGAGTAAAGCCAGATGCAGAATGGAATATGCCTAATATGAAGAAAAAAAGAGAGGCGTCAGTAAAGAATATATAACAAATTAAAAAAGGCAGCGATGCAAGGTAGCAAGATGACCATTTCACGGTTTTTATGTAAAGAGAATCAAAGACTTTTGGGAATATGGATGGTGAAGTTCTGCAAAGTGCGCAGCACGCCATAGTTTCTCAGGTGTTAAGGCTCTAGCTAATAGCAAACGATCTCTGTTGAATTAGAGCTTACAGGATTATCTTCTCATGGTGTCTAAATCCTAATTACCCTTTTGGGAAATGAGAAATCATCCCTTCCGAAGACCAACTGAAAATCCCGGAAAGTTGCAAACGTTCAAATACCGTAGGAAATAAGTTCAAAGAATGGTAGAATCAGGCAATGGCTTTGGTCTGGCTGGAGTTTATCGTCATATAAACTGGCAGCACCAGTAACTGATCCGTTCCAGATCTGTTGTTAAGGCTAGCAGCTGCTTCACTTCTCATCTTGGTAGAGAAAATATCAATCATAAGTCGATCATCTGCACATTTCTGTGGCGATGATCACATCGCTAACAAAGACTAAAAACTGACAAAGTTTCCAAGAGCACCACTCCTCGCAGCAACAGTCAAAATAGGATAAAAACAACTTACAGACATCTTGCCAAGTTTCAGGGTTTAACTTGATTGAGTTATTGACGTTTTCTTTCTATAAATACACATAAGTCACTAGAAAATTTCTTTGAAACGACTGACATGTGTCCCTTGTAAAAAATGAATTATTTTTAAACAAATATTTGTTAAAATTTAAGATAAGCAAAAGTACATACCAGCACATAAACATAATTTTATTCGCGTCATCATGAAAAAAGACAAATAGTCGATGTAAAGTATATTCATATCCAACGCATTTTTTTTTTTCTTCGAGGTTCAAAATATCGGCTGAAAAGAATCTCACAAGTAATGATAACAAATGTGCCAATTTACTTGAATACGTCAGACAACTTCGTTCGCTGCCTCATTAATGGAAATTTTAGGATGGACACGCGAAAAGCCTTTGACGAGTAGATGAAAAGCTTGCAAAGATACTCTGACAGCAGACAAAGCTGATAAATGTTGTAATTTACATGGATTCTCGTAAATTAAAAATCGTTGTTGGGCGAACCGTGTCCGGTCTGATCACCCGACTAAGAAATAGCAGCAGTCAGCTTATACAAAACATCTGAAACAGTGAAGTGAGATCTAAATTGTGGGGAAAGATGGGATATGAGGCATCTATTTCATTGTGACTTTTTTTTAGTTTTCACACCATGAATGGCCTCAATTACTGTGTATACTTGTTTATTTCTTACACTTTTTTGTTCACTATCGTATCTTTATACACACACACACACACACAACATTTATATAATATATATATATATATATATATATATATATATATATATATATATATATATATATATATATATATATATATATATATATATATATATATATATATATATATGTCCTGTTGTATTAGCGATACTGCTTTATATTGTTTTTCTTTGAGTTGCATATTACGGCCAATGATAGTGTTGTCTTAATTATTATAATCATTAAGAAATATTACAGCATCTTTACGGTATACTATTGTGAACTCAGTAGCTATCCCTTCGCTGCCACCCTTGTCCATACTGCATAAACTATTATTATTATTATTATTATTATTATTATTATTATTAGCAAAAAATTGCCGTTCACTCTTCCTTTTCAGCAAGCAGTATCTGAAATCTGTATCTACATATTGTCTCTAGCTGAAACAAACGCCAAGGTTAATATAATTATTATATTTGTTATTAGCTGCTCCGCTGGTATAGTGGTGAGTGTCGTGACATGCCACTCACATGCCGCGGGTTCGCGTCTCCCCCAGGGCGATGAAAAATCAATGGCTCTGTATCGTGATCAATTACTGCTGCAATGTGGGGACTGTGGTGGGAGATTGAAACCAACACTCTTTGGAAGCTCGAATTTCAGGTCAATGGCCCCTTTAGTGTGCTTGTGCCATGTGAATAGGTTTCATCTACTGAATGTAATAATAATAATAATAATAATAATAATAATAATAATGATCATTGTTAAACAGTCCCATAAACCAACTGTTAAACCATCCCATAAACCCCTTTTTGAGAAAAAAAGTATCCCCTATTTAAATGGAAACATCCTCGATCAAATTACGGTACGATATATTGAGTCTTACAAAAAAATAACAGACTTAATGGAAAGACTGAAAAATGCTTTTTTTTTTTTTTAAACTTGTCGAATTCTGTGATATATGTTTAGAGATAGGAAACCATTTGGCATGCCATGTATTTTTCTCCATACATCACACAAGTATGGACTTGAATGATGGATCTCGTACCGGAAATAGTTGGTATTAAATGTGAGCACTCAACTAAAAAAGTTATGTTGGAGTTTGAATCTAAAACTGAAATGCAAAGAAGCGCTATGCCCTTTTGGTTGCTGGATATATACAATAAATAAGGTCTAGATAAGAAGAAACGATGTTGTAGATGTATATGGAAAAGTTTTGAAAAATGTAAACCTAAATTTTCAAAATATTTTAGCACGGTGCTGTAAGATTGACATTATCTACCGATGAATTTATAAATATTTTGCAAACATAAAAATATAAGCGTAAACAACTAATTCTGCGAATATCATGTACAGTATATGTCTGACTTCTCAAATCGCATAAGTATGACGATTTGACAGTCAGGATCAACAACGGCCTGTCTACGGAATAAACCCGCGTTGGCATAAGGACACTTCAGTTAAGACCAACATCATGGGCTGACGAATGTTGGGTACCCGCTGACGTTCCTAACTGTAGGGGCTCTGAGGGCACGAACGCTCGTCAAGACATCACCGTTCCCCTCAGGGCTCGCTGTGCTGTGCTGTGCTGCGCAGGCTCAGTTCCCTCTCACCCGTGAGCCAGAGTGAGTGTAGACGGTTTGTTGTTAGGGAAGAAAGAACTGCTTGCATCCAGCGTTAAGCCAAGAAGCAAGACTCCCTTTTTTTTCTAAATCGTAGTGACCCTTTACTCTTACGATGAAGGCATTGCTTTTCTCTGTGTGTCTGGTGGTCGTGGGGGCTTCTACCAGCCCTCTAGAGGGTCAGAGAGAAACAGAAAACATGTTTCCAGAAATCAGTCACTCCCTTCAGATACTGACATCGGAACTTACCACGTATAAAGAGACTATTGAAAGTAAATTCGAAAGGTTGAAGGAAACGTGTCAGCAACGTGCCACAGAACGCAGTGATATTGCTATAAGCACAGATCAAGAAATTTTTGAAAAGGGAATGGCTCAATTTGAAGACAAAATGTTGCGCTTCTCAAATGCAACCACAGAGAAGATCCGCAAGGAAATTTCCGAGGCTTTGGAAGAAACTTTGAAAAAGCTGGACGTGAAGTTACAGCCTCTTCACAGTGAGATCGCTAGCCTAAAGGGACAACTACTTGATAAGGTCACAAAGGAAGACTTGCGTCGCTTGGAGAACGCTTTAACAGTAATCGCACTTAATGTGACAGAACGTATCCGAAATGACATGGCTCAATTACCCACCAAAGAAGAGATGCAGGAACATTACAGCGAGCTCAAGGCTAAGTTAGAGGAGACCTTCTCTACTTATGAAAATCAATCCAGATGTGATGACACGTCGAAATTAGAGGAAATTTTAGGCAAACTAACCAAATCAGACCTCGTTTTAGAAGAGGTGTACGAATATTTGAGGAACGACAGTCGAAACTCCCAGTGCTCCTCAACCATGAACGACATCACTGAGCTGATAAGAAAGTTAGACGATAATATGGGTGACAACTCTAACTTGGTAACGGCTCTTGATACCTTAGTTCACAACATGCAAAAGTCATTCCTGGATAAGCTAGAAGAAATGGAAAACCTTGCGGAGGAGTACCAAGAAAAAGCCAACCCCGTGGAAGAGACACAGGTACAAGTTCACTCTACCCCTGGTAAGTATAAAATGTAGCTATTACTTTACGCATAGATATCTCAGCTTTACTCTTATTTTCATTCAGTTGGTTTTACGAAAAGTTAGCTTAGTACATGATTAGCTGATAGCATAAAGTTTCTCTTTAAAAGTAAAAATATTCTTGTTAACATTACCTTTTTCATTTTTTGATGAAAACAAAACAAAATATAATATATAATGTATAGGTAAATAGTATGATATAACCCGTTCATTATTATCCAAAGATTCAGAAACTCGTTCTTTCTCTCTCTCTGTTCGCTCAGGCTAAATATTACAGGTCCTGACATGATAAGAGAGAGAGAGAGAGAGAGAGAGAGAGAGAGAGAGAGAGAGAGCACACTGTCGGCTGCCATACAGCGGCTGATGGATGATGAATGACAGTTCGTAGCTCATAGGCAAATGTCAAAAGTGTCATGACGTTACGGGCTCGAACTTTTTATTCGAGAAACGAGCGGGGGACCTGATTCTTCATTGTAGGACGTCATGATCGATCTTCTATCGAAATCAGTCATCGCCTTTGTTTGCAAATGAAGCCATAGGTTGTCGCCTGTCACTGCATATTATCTTGTCGGACTCTACATGACGATAATATAATATTTTCATCAGAATTACTTTTATTTTCTATTATTATGGAGTGCTTTATGCTATTATGATGTTGCGTCAGTAAGTAATTTTAAGAGGTCGAATACTGCAGAATTTTTGTTTGCTTAACATACAATATGTAAAAAAAGTGGAGTTTCTAGGTCGTAACAGTTACATATTCAAGATTTAATCAGGATTTGAAAAGAGCATCATACACACTCACACCAAACACACACACACACTTTATATATATATATATATATATATATATATATATATATATATATATATATATATATATATATATATATATATATATATATATATATATATATATATATATATATATATATATATATATGTGTGTGTGTGTGTGTGTGTGTGTGTGCGTGTGTGTGAGTGTGTGTATGCGTCATACGGCGTTGGAGGCGATGATGATAATGACAAGAGTGTATATTGTATTGTATACCTTTATAAGCAAACTCCTGAATCGGCTCATCTAAGAAAGATCAAGTCAGAGAATTGGACCAGATATTGTCTGTTATGTTCTAGATCCACGATTTGCCATCAGTGACATCTTTTAGTCAGGTTAGCTGAACCTGAAGATCAGTAAACGAAAAATACTTTGATAAGGAAGTCAAGCTGTTCTCTTTGATTCCCAGTTCTTGAAAATTATTTGCAACATTAAAAGTAAAATGCCACTGCTATTAGCTGACGAATTCCACTTGTCTTTCGTTATATTCTATGTTAAGCATATAAAAATTTTGCGATAAACAGCCTCTCAAAATTCCATAGGGATCCAGCATCACGATCGATAACGTACAAGCGTCGCAATGAAAGAAAAAATCGGAAGAGAAGAGTATAGGCTACTGTATTACCGTGGTTTCGAGTCTGGCGAGTTATGCAGTGGTAGTGCAAAGTTTACGGCGTCATTTACAAACAAAAAAAAAGTTCCTCGTTGGTGGAATCGGTAGAGTTCTCGGCTAGCACTATGCTAAGCCCGAGTTCGAGTCTCCGACCGACCAATGAAGAATTAGAGGAATTTATGTCTGGTGATAGAAATTCATTTCTCGGTATAATGCGGTTCGGATTCCACAATAAGCTGTAGGTCCCGTTGCTAGGTAACCAGTTGGTTCTTAGCCACGTAAAATAAGTCTAATGCTTCGGGCCAGCCCTAGGAGAGCTGTTGATCAGCTCAGTGGTCTGGTTAAACTAAGGTATACTTAACTACAAACAAAAAGCAATGACCGATGCCCGAGGAAGACTGATCACGTTTCCTACAGTGAAGGGACAGCTCCTGTGTATGCCTCTCGAATAATATAAGGAGTTTGAGCCCCTCAAGGCTATGACATTGTTTGACATACGCCCATGATCTGTGATCTCCTATTTTTCCGCTAAATATATAGTAAACCACACTTTCTTATAATTTTAGGATCTATGTTCTATTTAGCGTGATTTGCTTAATGCTTTATTGGAGTTAAGGTTTACATATAAATAAACGAATGTAGCGGCCATTTGCGCCTTGTTTTATTTTTCTTCAAAATAAAAAAAAAGTAAATTTGACAAGACTAAAAAAAAAGGATTTGAGTAAAGACACTGGGAATATCGGAATGTGTATATATATATATATATATATATATATATATATATATATATATATATATATATATATATATATATATATATATATATATATATATATATATATATATATATATATATATATATATATATATATATACACACACATATATATATATATATATATATATATATATATATATATATATATGTGTGTGTGTGTGCGTACGTGTTTCATAAATAGTTTTGATTACATAAATCTTGAAGTAATGCGCATAGTTGGTGAAGCGACTGCATTTGGAGTGATAACAATGCACATGTCAAATCAATCTCTTTTATTTATCGGGATATGGAATCCTGTATGATTTGATCAGAATTTTTTTGGATATCTTTGATCGCGAGTTTGAAAGAGAATTATCAAGGATGATAATTTTTTATAGAAAAAAAGTGTCATGTATCTGATGTTCTTAACCATATTATGTGAGATGACACTGCTATTCGCTGATTCAGAGAATACCATATTATAAACTCGACTCTTCTGTAATTACTCTAACATAAAATAGATAATCTGTATGATTCCATTTTTTCTTCATTTCATTACAGGAAGGTCTGAGCCAGTTGACTGCATCGACAGTACGTTCGTTGGATCTGGAAGATCGCTGAATGTGTGCCAGGCGGCCGTCCGATTCCAGAAGTGCCACCTGGAATTCGTTGCCTTCCACTGCTGTCACTCCTGCCAAGAAGCTGGTCTTCTGTCCTCTCTCCCTCACTACATCGGGCCGCGGACTGTGCCTGTACTGCAGGCTCTTAGGTCACTGAGACCTTCTGCTTAGATACGATGCTTTTGGGTCATGAATTTCTTTGCAATAACTCAGTAACTGATTAGAGGCTCAGAAGAGAAACATAACAACGTATTTGACTCGTACAGACGCTGTATATCACGATGTTTTGGTTCAATGTTTTTCTTGATGCATTGGTATTGTAGTCACTTAACTGTAAAGGTTCTGAACTTCTGAGCAAAGAGATTTAGGCTGTTTGTGTTTATTTGAGTGAGCCTTACCTTACAGTGTTTTCATCAATTCGCCCTTTAAGAAAAAAAAAAGGCAATCTTATGAATCTGCGTTTTATTTTAGACTAAACCACTACAGAATCGGCTATCTGTCACCAGTATCAAGCAAGCTGTTTTCAGATTTAGTTAGCTGAACAAAACAGACTTCGAGACGACTGTGGTTTAAAATGAAAGTCTTTACATTTTGAAATATACAGATATGTACTTGGAAGGCCCTCTTGAAATATCCTTAATATTTAGGCCTATAGGTCAGTATGTAACAAAAGAAGAAATAAAAAATAGTAAAGTTATTTGTTTTGTTTCTACCCAGATGTTACTCAAAAGTGGGATGATTATTTTCATGCAGATATGTGTGAGATGCAAACCACCCCAGTGAGCTCCGAACAAAGCGTAAATTATACAGCATTTTCAGCGTTAAGTTTAATAAATCAAATGGCTCTGTGAAAGGTTTAACTTGTCACATTCTATAATGTCCAAACTGTCCTGAGGAGTGTAAGTGTATATATGCATATATATATATATATATATATATATATATATATATATATATATATATATATATATATATATATATATATATATATATATCGCCTGAGACACTGAAACGCAAAGGGCCCCTATGACATTCCCGTCACATACTTTTTTCCTGTTCTGTATCTCACGCAAATCTCTACTAAATCTCCAGCCTCCCCATATATATATATATTTCATATATATATATATATATATATATATATATATATATATATATATATATATATATATATATATATATATATATATACACACACACACACACACACACACACACACACACACACACACACACATATATATATATATATATATATATATATATATATATATATATATATATATATATATATATATATATATATATATATATATATATATATATATATATCGTGTCTGTGTCTGCAACAAATATACCTAAGTAGCTCTGTAGTTTTAAAAGCACATATTACTAGGATCGACTGATAATATTTTCTTTAATTTAAAGGGTTATAGTTTAGCTGAAATAAAAAAATACCTTATTTCGGTGGTTATGAAACCACTATTTTTTTTATTCGTTTTTATAGGTCAGCCATAGCTTGATATTACCTAGTAACAATCATGGTTTCATATTTTTTCATAAATGACTGCTCTTACATGCATGCAGAATGTCTGGTGATCTATTTATACATAAGTCTATGCGGATGTATGGACATTTACTCATATTTTTCGTGGATGTTGCTAGGTTTGTGGAATTACCTAGCAACTTGTTATTTTTTCTTCGTCAACGAATCTTTTGTGTTAGGCCTATAAAAATGGGGTAAGCAGAAATGGCGTTGAGATCTTGGTTTTGATGATTTAACGTTAGTACACAGAATACGGAACCATATTCATGATAATGATAATAAAAGATAACTGAAATTTATTTCATCCTCACTGTCTTAAGAGGTCTCAGCCACAGATAAAGTCTCAGCCGCTGAACGAGTAAGACTTGGTTGACAACTAGGCCTACATGTTTTATCATATACTAAATCGTAGCTGTCGTCTTCAAAATATAAAACTTCTCAGTGCTTCAGTCTCTCAATTACTTTAAAATACTACGGTATGTCTTAGATAAAAAACAATCACCCGATATCATTTTGCCGATTGAAATAGGACAACACCGGCTCAGCCATTACTCGAAAACATAAATATTAAACCAATAAAAGTTCACTGCATTTCAGTGTAGGGCCGGTGTAACAGTCTGTATTTCCCCCTGTCCGAAATTCCCCCCGGTTGAAATATGGCCCAGGATATATTTCCCCCGGCAAGAATTTCGTCCCAGGATAATATTCCCCCCTCTGGCCCAAGATTCCTCCAACCCCACTACTGTTATAAGAGTATGGTTTTGGCGACGACGTGTAGCAACGACAGCCTGCCACACAGGATAATTATCATCACGACTAAACTACCTCTTGGGGGTCATTATCTTCGTTACTTACAGTCTTTTGTTTATGTTTATACGGAAATCCCCAACGGGCTTGTACTTAACACGCCGGAAAGGTGGATAGCCTACATGGAGGGGGGAGAAATCGCCTAGAGTGGGAAAAATATCCTAGGTCCAAAATTCCCCCCGGGGAAAAACAGTCTGGGCTGTTATTCCCGGGGGGAAATCAATCCTAGGCTAATTTTCCCGGGGGAAATTTCAGTCAGGGGGGAATAGTTTCCTGCTACACCGGTACTACCAGTATAAGAATTAGCATATAACTTTACCTCTCTCTTTTGCTGTGGGACTTCTCCGTTCGTCTTTCCCCTGCAGGTTTCTTTTGGTCCGTGAATTCTATAATCACATCTTAACAGAAACATCTCTGTCACTTTCACCAAACAATGTTTAACATTTTCAGTTGCTCAAGTGATTTCTGGCAACTGACATTCGGCTAAGGATGACAAACTTTCTCGTCTGTGTGAACTTCTGTAATAGGTCTTGATTCTTTCCAGAACAGAAAGAGTCCTTGCATAGTACCACTTAGGCTTATAACAGCTATGGTGCCAATTTTGAAGATTATTAACTTTACATGAAATCCCAGACAGTTTAGTTTCATTAATGATTTTCATCATATCGACCAAGGCTTGCCACCGACGAACATTAAAAATGTTTAGAAGCTTAAGTATCACAACTGGCCCATAAATTGCAGTGGAACCATGGAACATACAGCACGGGAACGAGTTTTTACCAAAGGCCATCTTAAACTGAAAGTGGAATCTTTGAAACAAGGACTGCATCAACTCAAAAACGCTCCGCCTCTTTTTCCGATAACTCCACCCATTTTTTCACCTCGTTTTCCTAAAGACAATCGGTGCTATTTTGGCTTGTCTACGCATCACCTACTTCGAGGTGCTAGCACTAAACACTGTTTGGTAAATGTCAGGATTAATTGATCTCTTAGATATAAGAGTACAATAAATTGATCTCTAATTATATTTGTCTACTTTCTTGATTATTGAATGTCAAAAAAGAAGAAAAGTTTGTCCTAATATTTTATTTGTATCTGTTAAAAAAATATAATAATAGAAAATACAGATAAGCGAACGATCCTCTTGATCAGAACATATAAAGATACTGAGTCTCTGTAAGATGACTCGTCATCAGTGAAACCCGCCGTTTTTATCAGTTATAACAAAATGAGGATAAGTAGGTGATACATTTTGTGACTTTCCCAGGCACAAGTAGAGGCTTTCAAAAGTATGCTTGGAAGATATATCCATAATTACTGAACTTTAATTGGTTTATTTAACTATGTCACAATGAAATTCAGTACCTAGTTCTCCAACTCATAAACTATACTTCCATTCATCCCCAGCGCCCCCAAAGCCGAATGAAGCAAAGGGCCCCCTGTGAAATTCCGCCACTCAAAGTTCTCATCCGAGCCACGTATTAAGATTTTTATCAGCCATAGTTATTTTTCCCTTACGGAATGTCTCTGGTGATAGAAATTGGCGTTCGGGTACTCATCTTTTTTTTTTTTTTTTCTAATACGCCAGACAACAGATCCACTGCAGGACCTCTTTCAAAGCAGTATAGAAAATCTACTTAGGAAAATATTCAACACTTTTTCGTCCGGATTCCCCTTTTGTAAGGAAAGCTAATAAAAGAAGAATGTTAAACAACCTTTATTAGTAAACAAAGTTCTGTGTAATTCTCACAGATGAAATTGTTAATAAAATGCTGATCTCCAATATATTTGCTCGAAGAGAAACTCCTTTCCTCAACCTAGGTCTAGTTCTCTTCTCTGAGCCACCTTGGTAGCAGGGATGTGGGTGGGTGCAATAGACTCATTAACGTTGTAATAATTTTAGTTTTGTCTATCTCTAGAGTTCAGTGCGATTGGATTTGCCATTCAAAGAAAATTCTTGCTTGGATGAATTTCAGAAACACCAACACGTTTTAGTGTTGATCAGAAGAGATAAGAATCTTCAAAATCTTGCAGATCACAAGACGAACGACTGCTCACCAGTTACGAATCAGTGGTTAAGGAGTCATTAAGCTTTCTCACGCTGGTTTGATATCTGGAATAAATAAATACAAGGATGAATGAATAAGTGAATGACTGAGGCAGATAACAATACAACAAAACAGTTTATACAATGATTAGAGATATTTAATTCTCTGGAATGAATGCATTTATATACATCATACAAGTGACTATTTCAAATTACAGATTATTATCTATCTATCTATCTACTATCTATCTATCTATATATATATATATATATATATATATATATATATATATATATATATATATATATATATATATATGTGTGTGTGTGTGTGTGTGTGTGTGTGTGTGTATGAATGTATGGAGGTATACAGTATATGTAAGTACGTATGTATGTGTGCCTACGTGTGTGCATATGACTTCGGCATGTCTTAAACCTTTCAGGTTACAAGAAGCAAATTGGGTCCATTTATGATAAAGCTTTATTCTAAAGTTAGGACATTTTCATCCCAAGTGCCATTACTTATTTTCTACTGGTTTCCTAAAACATCTCAGACATCACCGTGTTGGTTCGTTGGTCTCTCTTAGTTGGGGCAGAGTCTGGAGGTTCAAATCGGGGCCCCCTGCCCTCTTTCACACATCTCCCTATTGAGCCGCCTCAGAGAAGTGATTATTCACATTCTATGTCTGTTTAGGTTAATTTTGTAGTTCTCCGTGTTGACACATTCCAGCTTAATCTGAACCAACCAACCAGTCTTAGTCCGGGTCAGTTACTTCATTATTTCCCGTCTGCAATTTAATACTCAAGTACTAACTACTTGACATGTTAATATTTTTGCATTTTAAGGTTTATCGAGAAGTAACTGACCCGGCCTTAAAATGCAACTATTGGAGAGTTCCTTCAGAATACTCCTTAGACAATATTTCAGTATGATAATAAATTTTCTTGGGACCTATTCCTCATCCAATATAGAATTTTGTTTAACAACGTCTGTTTGTCATAAGAGGTTATTGATTTTGTTTTTTATCGTGAATTATCCCTTGGCAGGTAACAGACTGACAAGAACTGTATTGATATACCCTTTGTATAAGTTTCATCCGTGGCAAATGTTGTGGATATGTGTCTGCATCCTTATTAATTATATATATATATATATATATATATATATATATATATATATATATATATATATATATATATATATCTGACTCACATCAGGATCGAACCCAGGTCTTTCAATTGAAAGGCAAGGGCGCTGCTCACTGGGCCATACAAGTCATAAAAGAAGTTGGAACCCGAGTGCCACTGCACACAAGGTATTAACTGTGCAAGCTAACTCTCTGCTGAGCCGGGAAGTTGGGGAAAACACGCTGGTATCCAAGCAGTTAGCTTGCCTAGTTAATTCCTTGTATGCATTGGCACTCAGGTTCCAACTTCTTTTATGACTTGTATGGCCTAAGGGCAGCGCCCTTGCCTTTCAGTTGATCAGAAATTTATTTCTGTTCCACACGTGATTGTGTGTTGATTATATATATATATATATTATATATATATATATATATACATACATATATATATATATATATATATATATATATATATATATATATATATATGTATATATATATATGACACCAAGATGTTACCATAAAAGTACCGGGTCGTTTACCTTGAGCATCAATAGACGTAAGTAACGAGGTTTGGACTACCATGCTGCAATTATGAAACTTGTTAGTTATTCACCTTTACATTTAAGAAAATGAAATCGACCTATTTATTATGATCATAATAGCTGTATTACGAATATCGTATATGGTGATATGTGAATGAGGTTTCTGAAGTAAGTTTATATCTGCGGCTAGTGAACCCATTAGGAGAGGACAAGAGGTCAGAGGGGGTGAAAAAAGAAGAGTGGATGTTTACTCCTCCTTGTGTGTATGTGCATAAGAGTGCTGTATGGATATGAAATCACCAAAATTCACGTTGCCACCCCTATCCAATTAATCCATCGCATTTAACCATGATATTATCATTAGTGTTTGTTTTTAATATATTCTTAACAACATGCATGATTGTTATCTGTAAGTATTTACGAAAATATGACCTTTGTGAGCCAGGTCTAGACAACTTGCCCCTCTTCCTTGTAAAACCTAAGTCCAGAACAAAATAAGAGACATGTAGCTCAACTTTTCAGCTGTCTGATATCTGGGGTCGTGATGTGTGTGTGTGTGTGTGTGTCTTTATTTAGAATGGGGGATTGGCCTTATCATTTGAACTTGTAATTTTTAATTATCAGAATACCACTTATGTTTTAATTCCCTTTGAGCGACCCGTTTTCATTTATTTTGAATACAATCATTCATCATTGTTCATCCTTTAGTAATAAGATTAACTTTAAGTTTAAATTTCAAAAATGTGTTTCATTCCTCCCTCCCTCATTTTATGTTAGTGATTTTGTGCTGCAGTTTAAGTGGAGATGAATCTAATTTGATCTGCTAAATATTACACCGAGTTCATACTCTAAATTTTAATAAGTAGCTTATAGAAACAATGTGGCACACGCTAAGGTCTGGAAAAAGCAACCCGCGAGCACTCGTAAGATCTGGAGAGAGAGAGAGAGACTTCGGTACTTCTCCCTCGTTACACCTCACAGCAACGTATGATGTAAGTTCAGGGCGACAGGGAAAGCTCAGAAATCGCAAGTAGTACTTAAATGTACCATGTCATTCATGTCATTCCAGTGGGTACTGGAGTGAGTTGAGAGATGTCTCCCCGTATCTAGAAACCGCAAAAGAATGGTGATGTTATTAAAGAGGGCTTTTAACGGTTTTTGACCATTAAATACTCTCCATTTTGTTCGTAAAATATTTTCCCCCCACAAAGTTGGAATATGCGCGTTAGTAGGTGAAATATTCTGTTTACACCAAGATAAAAAAAAATAAAGTGGAAACTCTTCCGGTTAAGCAATAGTTGATATTTACTTTCACAGGGGCTTACCTTGAATGGTTATTTCTGCTGCCTTCCTCGGAATACTGTTTTGGCCGCCTACATTCACTAGACCAAAGCAAAATAAGTGTTCTTTAATTTGTCCAAGGAACTCAGCACTTTGGTCTCTGTACCTTCCAAATTATCCGATGCGTTTACGATCGAATCCTTATTTCGTTCAACAGCAGATTCTAGGTTTGATAAAATACTTCGTTGTGGCAGTGGGCATTTGGTTACTGTTGCGTTCGTGACGTTATCCTTTATCTGGGCGATTTTTCTTTCAGCTTCCATCACTCTTGCTAAGCTATCTTCAGTGTGCTTTCCACGATCAGTGCAAACACTCATGCTATTCAATCTACCTGTTAGCATTTGAATTTGGCCATCTACACTGCTTGTCATATTTGCGTAAAATTCTTTACAGGGCAAAGAAATTTTATCTTCCTTACTGACTTTTAATGCATACTGTCTAAAGACACTGCCTTCAACTTTGACAGCTTCATTTCTGCTCGGTATTTCTTCAATATCGCTGCGCACACCATCCATAGCGTCCTGTATGGCTGTCAATTTCTCGTCAAAACGTCCACTAATAATGTCCTTGGCATTGCTTATTACCAGAGCAAGGTCGTCTTCGAAGATCTGCGCAAAGGCTGACATTCTTTCTTGTGCAGATTTTAGCATCTTATTTAGCAGTGGGTTCTTGAAAACTTCCGTTTGTACCTGGTATTCGAAACCATGAGAGGAGGTTGCATCGTTTTCTTTACAGGTTTCTTCGAGAGCTGTCAGTCTGTGAGAAATGTCGTTGGAATATTCTTTAAGTTGGTTCTGAAACTGTTTTAATGATTCTTCAATTGGTAGAACGCTGGTATCGCTTTCTAGGACCACAATGGAACCACCCTGGGGTACCTGAAAGGTATCGGAAGCTGAACATCTCGCCCGCAATAAACTCGTGATACAACCAATCAAGAGAAGCCACATGACCCTCGATGCAGATTATCGACAATAATCCAGATGATAGGCCACCACCTGTGGTCTTTATAGTTCTTCCAGAATGAAAGCTAATGATAAACGTAATCCGTGGAGTGTAGCAAGCTTTCGCACGTTGTCACGTTACGATGAACTGATCCGACTGAGCGAGAGCAAGAGGGAGCATGGGAGCCTGAGAGGGGAAACGTCGGAGGGAATTCCAAAGGCTGTGTTGCCAGCCAGTATTATGAGTGAGAGTTGCCAGATAACTAAAGTAAACAGAACTCCTCGTGCGCATGAGTCTGGCCCCATCCATGGGTAGGCAAAATACAATAGCCTCTTTATTATCTCTCTCTCTCTCTCTCTCTCTCTCTCTCTCTCTCTCTCTCTCTCTCTCTCTCTCTCTCCAGAAGATTCACAACGAAAACATACATTGTCAAAGTCTACGAAACCAACACATTTATAAACAGAGCGTGACCGAGGTTTTACATTAGAGAGGAGATGAAACCAAAGCACTGAAACAAAGGGTAGTCTAAGTCCAAGTAAAACTTGAATTGAGTCAATCTTCTGAAGTAACTGAAAGGAAAAGACAGATTTTACAAGACCTCAGCTGCCACCATCACCAGAGTTTCTGTCGCAACTTTGGCAACCGGGCTATCTTCATTGCCAGATCCGAAGACCATAGACAATAAGGAAGTACAAAGGAAGTTTGGAGAATTCTGAATAATAAAATAGAAAGGAACAAAGAGAATATTTTTTTTAGTTTAGAGTCTTAATAACTACGTAATTCATATATGGTACTGAATTTGTATGTTATATTCCATTTCTGTCTCTATTAAGATTTGTCCCTATTTTGGGTAAGCCATAATTTAATGAACCACATCAAAATTTGGTTCTTAAATAAAAAGAATGACCTTATTTTGATTTATCATATTCGTAGTGACACAGCATTCATATCAGGTCATATATAAATATATTCTATATCTAACAAAACTATCTTATATATAATATCACACTTTATATATTTACACAGTATATATATATATATATATATATATATATATATATATATATATATATATATATATATATATATATATATACTGTACACACACACACACACACACACACACACACACACACACACACACACACACACACATATATATATATATATATATATATATATATATATATATATATATATATATATATATATATATATATATATATATATATATATATATAACAATCCACAGGAAAATGACAGGCAAAAGTTCAGTACTAAGCTCTTTCACGTTTATTTACGCATCGTCTAGGCACAAATGAGACAGATGAGAAGGTTACAAAGTGAACAAAAAGCACAAGAATACCAGATGGTCAATTGTCAAAGGGTAATAAACAGAAAGATAGTCCAGGATAATCCGGGATCAAGTAGTCACAAGCTAAAACATAGACCTAACTACAGGAGATACGAAAGTTTATCCATACAAACTCCAAAAACATGAATAAAATTGAATATCAGCTGGTTAATTGCCAAGGGGTAATAAACAAAAGGGTAATTGACCATCTGGTATTCAATTTTATTCATGTTTTTGAATTTTGTATGGATAAACTTTCGCATTTCTTGTAGTTAGGTCTATGTTTTAGTTTGTGACTACTTAATCCCGGATTATCCTGGATTATCTTTCTGTTTATTACCCTTTGACAATTGACCATCTGGTATTCTTGTTCTTTTTGTTTACTTTGTAATCTTCTTTTCATCTGTCTCATTTGTGCCCAGATGATGCGTTAATAAACGTGAAAGAGCTTGGTACTGAACTTCTGCCTGTCATTTTCCTGTGGGATTCGCTTATACAATGAAGTCACGTGCATATACTGTGATTTTTTTTAAAGCATATATATATATATATATATATATATATATATATATATATATAAAAAAAGAATATATATATATATATATATATATATAGATAGATAGATAGATAGATAGATAGATAGATAGATATAGAACGTAATGATGTATTTACTGATATTCTCTGATAAAACTCTAATAATTTGTCATGTTAACGTTTTATTATATTCTACTTGTCTACTTTTTTAAACCGATTTCTTACCAGTAATTTGCATTCATTAACAAAACACTGATATTCAACGGCCAAAATCGAACAATGTGATAGCCATATGGGGTGAATTATGAGACAGTGTCCAGTTGTCATCTCCAGAATGCTCGAGTATTCGAGAACATACAAAGAAATGAAAATTTAATACACAATATATATAAATATACTAAAATCCTTACACGGGCGTCTTCCCTTCAACAGCTTGCTGTCTTCGAATCGCTTTTCGTAAACACGTGGTTCCAAAACTGAACAATCACTCTACCGCTACCCTTCTTTACCTGGCTTGACCATACTTAGTTGGGACCTTTCGCTTTCTCTTCTATAATATCAGTCACTCGCCAGTCGCCTTCTTCCCTTTACTCGTGTTGGTATTTTTCTTAGCTTTTGTGTCTTGTGGGTTTTACTATAAATGTATGTTGATGTTTTTAGGATGAGTCTTTCGTACTGAATTTTAAATGTATTCGGCTGCTGTTATAGTGGGGCAAGGCTCCGAAAAGTTGCTAATAAAGCCAAGTTAATTTGTCATAAGACGTCGCCCTAGTCTCCTTGTACTGTACACAAACACACATATATGCTATACACATACACACGAGCAATGCAATGAACACACACACACACATATGTGTGTATGTATATATATATATATATATATATATATATATATATATATATATATATATATATATATATATATGTGTGTGTGTGTGTACTTCTCTGTTATGACAATCCACAGTTTGCTAACATATACTACTACTGCGCTCTGCAAAGCAATCATGCATGTTTGAAATTAGTTAGTGATTTTGGCTTTATATCTTTCGGATTTTATGAGTATTTTAATCCACGATGGTAATATATATATATATATATATATATATATATATATATATATATATATATATATATATATATATATATATATATATATATATATATTGTATATATTACCATCGTGGGTCAAATATTCATAAAAACCAAAAGAAATAAACCAGAAGAACTTTTGCAGAGCGCAGTAGTAACATATGTTAGCAAGCTGTGGATTGTCATAGCAGAGAAATATATATATATATATATATATATATATATATATATATATATATATATATATATATATATATATACAGAGAGAGAGAGAGAGAGAGAGAGACATATGGCTTTTTGTAAAATGCATAGTAAATATTTCTCTACACAGTAAAGATGATGGCGGGCATTAACTCTCATTAGTTAAACAATACATGTCATTGCCTTTTAATGACGACAATATTTTCTGAAATCGAATTTACACCTGGCCTCTTAATATGTTTCCTCTGCTGGAACTGTCATTTCGTTCTAAATCATGTTATATATATGAGTCACTTGTGTTCAAGTTATGGTAGATTAATTTACAGAAAACTTTGGTGTTGTTTTAAGCTGAATAACCAAAGAATGACCCCATAAAAGTCAACAACAAACCTTGAAAAGAAATCCTTGCTGTAAAAATGAATAAAATGTAAAATGTGATCTCCAATGCTCGGTTTAGGTATTATTGATAGCTCAGTTTGCATTCCAACCCAATCTTGTTGATATTGACATTCGGCCATATTGATGGATTGTACTTGGTTACGACTTCGTCAACTCACGGGGAGAATGAATACCTTCAGTAATCGCAACAGTTTGATAAGTAATTACCTGTTTTAATTGGTTGTTTCACATAAATATCAGGTTAACCCTCTTTGGGCCAGGTAGCCCACTGCAAAAAGCAGGCAGAATTAAATCATTATTGCAGGCCAAACCTAGGCCACTATCCTAGGATAGGGTTTTGTTTACATGTCCAGTATCGTGCTAGGTTGTTTAATGTGAATCCTTCCCGAGGTGTCAACACATTCAGACTGATAAGTAGGTCTGAGAGGACTCATGGCCGGTGAATGGCAATTTAAAACCTAGGATAGACCATAGGTTAATGGAAGCAGGTGTATCATATCCTATTGAGACTGATGTGATTTTGACGCGTTTGACATTTATGTCCCCAGCAAGTGCTTGCTCAACATTGTAACTCCCCAGATATCCAGCGTAACAGAAGTCAGGGACCACAGTCGGAGACGGGGTGTTTTGTTGGGAAAGGATGAAAACAAGTGGTATACTGCACAAGAATGCTGTAGCCTACAAGAATGCATAGCAACCATCAGAAATACTAGAATGGCATGACTAATTATCATCTCCGAACTCACGAATCTTGTATTTCTGTGACTTATTTCAGTTGTTTGGTATACTTCTCATTTGTGCGTTACCTCTACCCCAAGGCTTTATCTGCTAGCCTAAATGGTAATGAGCCTAATAGTACTGTATAGGTGAATTTGTTGCCAAACAGTGGTAGCTTTCACTGAGCACATGCACCATATATATTATTTGTTTTTGACTGCTTAACTTGTAGTTCATGCATTATTAACATTTTCTTTAGCAAGCTTCTTTTCTACCCCTGTCTGGTTTGTTATGGAGGGACTAACATTGGGAACTGGGGATTTGGTTGGGTTAGGACAAAAAATTATGGAAAAATCAACAGGAATGGTAAATTATGCTCATGAAGCAAGACCAGCAGATGAAAAAATAATATGTGTATTTTGTAATCATTAATTTGCAACAAGGAAAATCCATGTTGTAACAAACTTGAAAATGTGGTAATTATAATCAGACCACAAGGATACATTCTAACCTAATGTAGGTCTGGATCAGATACAGTAATGAAGAGACCACCTTTGCCTTTGTTAAACGATGTTGCTAAATGATATGACAATGGCACTTACAGGGATGCATTGTAACCTAACTTTCCCTAACTAAACATAACCCCAGATGCAGCATCCTACTTTACCTGGCCATTCCCAACATAAATCCACATTGGCAGAATAGCAGATGGTAGTTCCATTATTGATTTCAAATGTAGTTTTTCAGGTATGGATAGTACTAAATCTAAATCATTAAACCTTCTTATTCACAGTCCAAGCTGTATTGCCAAAAGCTATTCTTGTTCTGAAGGCATATCAAGGGAATGGTGGGGAATACTGTTGTTTGAAAATATCTGGTAATTTAATGGGGAGAAGTTTTGGAATCTTAAATGGCTAAAACCATCACCTTACTATTACTTCAAAGGGAAAAAAACAGACTGTACGAATGCCTTTTTATTTTGCATACATTGTATGCATCTAAGGGTTTGGGAAGAATGCCCAAGAGGGTATAGAAATTGTTAAAAAGCATCACTGTGGACAAAGAAGGTTGATAAAGATTTCATATATTATCATAAATGTTATTTTAAGCTCTTCACTCCATAAGGACAAAATGCCTAAACCATTATCATTCAACTGCTAGTGTAATTTGATTTTGTGTTGATGTTGGTGAGGAATTTGTACATCATATCAATACTTGAATAGTGACGGTGGGACTCCAGTGTGAAAATTGGGGATTTGAGGTTGGGGAAAAACAAATAAAGAGGTGAATTGCACCAACAGCAACAGTGAAGTATGCTAAAAGCACAAGAGAAGAAGCTGAAATTGGGATTTATGTATGTTGTAAAATCAAAAGAAAAAAACAAAAAAATAAGCTGGAAAATCTATCAGTACTGTATTACATAGATACATGCGAACCTAACTTAGGGAGCCACATAAAACTGGCCTTGGGTAAAGGAGCCTTCTTTCAACTTTGCATAAAAAATCTGCAAGGATACTGTACATCGTAACCTAACTTAATTTACATAATACAGAGCATTGCATCTTACCTGACTGGCATACCCCTCCCACCCCTTGACCTTGCCTAAAAATGTCCATAGACCTTGAAAAACCATGTCCAAACCCAACATAACCTTGGGCATAGTCTCCTATCAGAAGGGGGGCCCACTCCCTAAAATCCTTGATAACCTTGTATAAGCTTATCATGTTGCTTAACTTAAGCTGAGGAAGGTGAAGACTGTGGTTTGTCATTTGCTTAAGAAGTCTGCTATCCTTGAACTGGTTGGGGGTAGGATTACATGTAGCTTTGCAGCTTGAAGATGAAAAATGGGTTTTTGTTTTCAGACCTTGGGAGATATGAAATTGTATGAATTACAATGAGGAGAATATTTCATGCCCCAACTAAAGACTTTTCTAGGAGAGTTCTGATAAAAGTGCTCTTGGTAAAATGACACATTACTTTTCACTTCTGAGGAATATTCACTGAACAATTACATCCTCACTGATTTGCATGACATGGCTTTTGCCAGCTTAGCCTAAGGGGTTACTGTGTGAACTTACAGATGTTTTTCTTGGAAGTTCATTTGGCAAATAGATGATATTGAGTAACTTTAATGGGAAACCTAGTTTATCCAAATATTGGAACGTTCAGAAATTTTCTAAGTCTCAACTCAATCTTCACCTTATCCAAGGTGTAGCTCTGTCTATCATCTTGCACATACCTTTATGGGTTTCAGCATTTGTGCTCCATGTAGGCAGCCTAATGTTGTGTGGTGGTTTCAGCCAGTCAGGCTAGGTGAAGTGGGTATAAAATACAGACTAGCCAGAACTTTGGCATGGAGCAACATTAGTTGGCCTTGTACAACCCACCCTCCTAGTTTGTGCTGTTGAGCAGGGAGGTATATCTGTTGTGGGTATTTACTGTTACTTTCACCCTTCTTTTTATTTCATTTCACTGGTGTGTGTGTATATATAGTATCTGGCTTAGACTTCTCCATAAGTCGACTTGCCTTTCAATAGCTCTGCAAGCATGAGTTTTCGTATGTGCCTTGGTGTTGGTTTGCTCTATTTGTAAGTTTTGCGTCTGTTGTTAAACCAGTTGTTTTCATTGTGTGATTGTGTTTTGCATAATTTACATAGATTATATTGTTATTAACATTATCAAGATTTTTTGTGTAATGTTTAGCTTAGCATTAAGCGGTGTCCTCCTGATTTGACAGCCCTTTATTAAACTAATTATCAGTACTGTAAATGTAATACCTGTACTGTATAATTTTAGGTTCATGATGAGGATCTATATTACAATATTAGGAAAGAATTAATTGTCATAACTTTGTTATGACTGTGGAAATATCTTTAAGATTTTGCAATTGAAGTTACCAAGAACATTTTCTAATTGTCCAGTGAATTTTATTTTTTAGTTTTTGAATCATATATTAGTAATAATGACCCAGTGTAGGCATATGGGGACTCCTGGCAAACAGTGCAATAATTTCATGGCCAGTACTGACAGTGGCCCCCATATGCACTCTGAATTTGACCTGCCATACATGTAAAAACTGACCCACCTGTCACTGGGTATTTTATGAAACTTAGAGATGCTGTACTGTCAGAAGTCTAAAGCATCTAAGGAGGGTGGGGCTTCCTGTACTCTCATGAGAGATCTTTGGGCTGTCTTTGTGAGCATAGGCAAAAGAAGTTCAAGATTCTCTTGTACTCTCAACTCCCACAGGAAATGGAGCAAAAATCATAGATTTGATAGAGAAACTTCTGAGTGAAGTTAGAATCTTGTAGTGCTCTGTCTCATCAAGAGAAGAGGTCCCCTCTTCTAATGGTCTACAAGTTATGTTAACAAGTGCAGTTTCATGCCACATTGTTAGTGCATAGCTTAGCATTTGACAGTAAATGTAATGGCCCATAGGCCATTATAGCTCAGGAATCTCTTCCCTACTGCTGTAGCCCTTACAGCCACAAGTCTCACAGGTTGGTAGTAGCATTGTACCTTCTCCTTGGATACTGATTTGAGTTTAGGCGCTGGGTCTTCCTCTGATGCATGAACTCCTCATTATGCTCTTAAGTTTAGGTATCCAGGACCCATATGCTGTACAGAGATGCCTTCTCCTCTCAAGTTTGTGCTTCTAACTTGTGCCACATGAAGATTGATGATATGGTATAACCTCTTCAAAGTACTCCTCTAGTTAATTTAAGAGTTCAGGTTGTGCTGCATGTCAGATCTGTAATAGCTCAGCCCTCTTTTGTGACTTTGACATAGACCAAATGCCTCAGCTAACTGAGCTACTCCTCTTATTGATGAGAAGACATGGCCACTGCTACTTCTGTTCTTCTTAACCTAAGCACATACTGTAGAGCTTAGCTCTTGATCTATCTGCACCTCTCTTAGATGTAGCACACTGGAGCTCCCACAGGTCAGCTGACTTGCACTGCATAGCTGGCTTCCCTCATTCCTGTGCCTCACCTAGCGTGCATTGTACAGCTTGTTCCTCTCCAAGAGACAATACTTGTTTCCTTTTTCCTTGATTGTGGAGGCCTTTCTTGGCTGACAAGGTGGCAGCAAAGATGCATGGCATGGCAGCATAAGTTTGCCAATGCATCAAGGTAGGTAAAGGCAGCAGTACAGAATCTGGTCTTGGCCAAAAAACAGATCTATGCATTTGGCAAGTAAAAGTATTCTGTTTATTGCCACTCGTCAAATCCAGGCATCAAACAACCTCTGTGATTTGGTCATGGCCAGTTATTTAGTCCATATATGGCTGTTGAAGAAGTACAAGGAAAGTAAGATATCAAAGGCAAGGGTTTGTACATTTGATACAGTATAATGCTGTAAATTTGTACAAATACATACAAATGTTTGTTTTGCACATGTTCATAAGCTATTGCAATATTATCCTTTTCAAAGATTAGCGTGTATGTTATTTTTTAAAATTCTGCTGTAATTTCATGTCAATCTGTTTGTTCATCTTTTTAAACTTTATTACCTTTGCTGTTGTACTGCCTCTGCAGTACATCACTGTGCTTTGTTTAGCTGATTTTTAGCTGCAACTTAAGGTAACGGGATATCTCTACTTTCAGGAGTCAGTGTGCTTGATATTAGGATGCTACTTAGCAAGTTACTCTGGTGAGCAGAGGTGGAAAATTCCCAGTGACAAGTTTTTGAGTCAATTAATATAATTATGTATAGTAATCCATATTATGTAATTAACTATGTAATTGTTGTTGCTTGTAAACTAACATTTCAAAGAAATTTGGGTTCACTTGACGTCTGTATTTTTCAAAGGTTGAATTAATTATCTTAATATTGTTGTATGTGCATGCATGTAAATTATTTTTTCTTCTATTTTAAAGATGGACTTTACATGAATAATCTTTGTTCCAATTATAATGTAAGTACAAGTCAGAAGAGTGCGTTCTGATAAACTTCAGCTGCTAAAGCCAAGGTGATGATTTAGTTGTGTTTTTGCAAGTCATGTAAGGTAAAATATATTTATATTATTTTAGTATTGTTATTACATTTATGTAACCCTTATGTCATGCCTTGAAGAATGTCACTGATGATAAGTGGAGAGTAAAAGTTCAGCATGGCATTTCCATTGGCAGACGCAACTGATACATTACCTGAGAAGAGCAGCTCTCTCAGTCAGCCTATTGGTTCATACATAGGAGGGCTGGGATCACACACTGGAGGACAAAATGAAGACAAGAAGTTTGCATGTCACATTTGCCAAAGAAGATTTAACCAGAAAAGTAATCTTAATGTTCACATGCTTGTGCATAATGGTGTCAAGACATTTGAATGTAATGTTTGTCATAAAATGTTTATGAGACATGGTGAACTTAAGGCTCATATGTTTGTACATAGTGAAGAAAAATTGTTTCAGTGTGATATTTGCAAAAAGAAATTCACACACAAAGTAAGTTTGTATAATCATTCTTTAATCCATACGGGGGAAAAAAATTTTGAATGTCAGATATGTAATAAGCGATTTCTGAGAAACGGTGACCTCACAACGCATATGCTGGTTCATACTGGGGAGAAAAGGTTTCAGTGCCATGTTTGTGAGAAGAAATTCACCACAAAGACTAACCTGAACTCACATTTAGTTGTTCATACTACAGAAAGGAATTACACATGCTCTGTCTGTCATAAGAAGTTTGGGAGGAGAAGCTATTTAAATACACATATGCTCACACATTCAGGCGAGAAAAAGTATGAATGTGAAGTCTGTAAGAAAAAGTTTCTCCAGGTTAGCCACCTTAATACGCACATGCTTTGTCACAGTGAAGATCGCAAGTTTGAATGTCAAATGTGTGGTAAACGCTTTGCCTTGAAAGGCCGCCTTGATACACACATGCTTGTTCACACTGGAGAGAAAAGGCATGAATGTCAAATTTGTAATAAAAGATTCACTCAGAGTGGTAGTCTCTACACCCACATGCTCTCCCATACAGAAGAGCGAAATTTCAAGTGTGAAACCTGTGGTAGAAAATTTACTAGGAGGAACACACTGAATAGACACATGATAGTTCATGGTGGAGAGAGAAACTTTGTTTGCAGTGTTTGTGAGGAAAGATTTGCCCGTAAGGGTTGCCTTAAGCGACACATGCAAATTCACACGAGAGGGAAGACAATGTTGGAGGAAGAAAGTGAAGGATTTGACTATATGGATGTAACACAGTTGTTGAAATTGGAAATGGGTCCAGTGAAGGAGGAACAGATGGAGGACTGCATAAATTTGCCTGATGATTGAAAATCATTGTATATATAAGAGAATTCATGTTTACTGAAACTTTATAAAAAGCATTCATCAAAGTACAGTATGTTGCAGGATGTACACAACTCAGTATTTATATTGAAATAGCTATGTTAGTGTTTTCAACAAGTGCTGATGAGTTCTATTGAAACTTAGTGAAAGTGCATAAAGTGGACCAACATATATATTCTAAGATGTTATGATTTTAAATTTAAATAGATGAAAAATATCAGTAACAGGATTGACATGGTACCTGGTATGATCTATCTCATTCACTCTCACACCTGTTTGTACTGTTTGTAAACCAAAAGTGTAGATATATTTTTGTGAGTGAATATCAGGTTTAACTATAATATAATAATAGCTATAATGTTCAAAAGTTTTCTGTTTTACAGTGAGGCTGTATTAACAAGCAGGCATCATCTTCCATCTTTGTTTCTTAGAATGTCTGCAACTATATTCATTGTAAAGAAAGCTTCAGAAATACTGTACATAATAGAGAAAGCCTCAGAAATGCTGTATATAATAGAGAAAGCCTCAGAAATACTGTATATCCAGCAGTTGTTAACTGATGCATTACTCATGTTTGAGTTGGAAAGTAAAAATAATGATAGGTAAAACTGCACTAAAGTCACAGGCAACTTAGGAATCTTTGAAGTTTGTATTTACCATTTTGGACAATGCTTATGAAATTAAGAATTAATAATGCAGTATTGTAAACTAGGTGCACACAAATAGAAAGAAAAGGTAGAAAATTGAGTAAAAGTATTTGAAGCAAAATGTAGGCATTGTACCCAGGGCTTAGGACTAGTATCACTAAAGTGCACTATTTTGGTATAATCTCTCCCTCTAAGCTCAGTACAATTTTGATCTTCACTAAAATTGGGGTGTCTGTTTCAGGTATGACTGATCACTGAAAATAGGTTTGCTGTACTCCTGATTTTTTTTATAGAACTAATCACTTATGTGTAATTTATGTACAGTACAGTACATTACCTTTGTGTATACAATTGCACTTTATGCACAATTTTAGGGATATATGAGGAATGCTTGTCCCAAGGAACATTTAGCTTTTGATATCTAGATGTTTTCTTTTACTGAATGTACAGTAGTTTTGTATGATGTTCAAGGAAGAATTTATCTTCTGAGTCCTTGTCTTATTTTGAATAGAAATTTATTCCTTCAAGAATTAATTTTGACTTTGTTCATTTCTGTGTTTTGTGATACCTTGAATTCTTGTTATGAAATAGAATGATTGATTTCTAATTATATATATTTTTTCTAGCCTAGGCTGTGATTCAGGTAGAGTTTGACTGGTTGAGATGTCATACTGGAAAATTATAAGGCCGTTAGAACTGATTTTGTTTTCAGTGTTGCGTCTTTATTTGAACAGGTTTACACTTACAAGTGCATTTAAATACAATATGTTATATAATGATTTTAGAATTATATGAAGAAAGCTTGGGAAATGAGCATGGATCTTAATAGTACATTAATAATTATTTATCACTGGTAAGTGAAATGTTAAAGTGGCACAGTACACGTTACAGTTGTCGAAGAGCTGCAAAAAAGGTGTTTGATAGACTTTATTATTTGTAGTATTACTGGTTGCCCTACATAGTAGGTTTCTTGATACTCTTGCATTGTTTTGTGCTATCTTTGATTTGTTTTATCACCAACTCATTACTTCTACATAGCCTGTTCATGCATGTGCACTAAGGCCAGACACTCCAATCTGAGTAGAGAAGATCTTTCACTCCTTGTAGGTTTCTGTATGTATATATGTTTCCCCAGGGCTTTCAAGGCTGTACTTCTTGTGTGTCACTTAGCTATCTTACCACCTTAGACTTCTGAATTAGGATTGCCTTTTTCCATATTCATGTTTCATTTTTCACTCCAGAATTTATTACTCACATTGCATGGTGAAAAAGTGTTAAGAAAATAAGAACAGTGAAAGATTTTTTTTTTCTTCAGAAAGATAGGATGTAAAAAGTTCATGTTTGTGTGTTTTCTGAAAATACAGTTAATTCCTTCTCAGTTCCATTACTTTTCATCTTCGTGTGGGTGACAGCTGTTTTATCGCTGTTAATTAGATTAGGTAATTTGCAGTGCTTTTTATAGTTCTTCATGCTTCCTTATGGTTAATATGGTGTTGGTACTAACCAGAAGCTGGTATAATGCAACTTAGTTGTTCTCAGCAACTGGGATGTGATGTTATTGACTAGCCTTTGTTATGTATACAGTTATTTTCTTTGTATTTGTTTGTTTTGTTCTAGCACCATTGTTTCAATTGCTGGTGTCAATGCTCACAGGAGAGGAAATTCTAACTTCCAAGGCACTAAGTAGTATAAGGTGGAATGTCAGGTGTGAAATTATTGTTGGTGGTTTTAATTTTTCCTTCATATTGGCATTACTCTACAGGATGGTATTTTTGTTCATTAATTTTCAGGAATGGCATTTCAGAATTATAAGTAGGATTTTTGGTGTAGCCTATTATTATTAGTATTTTCTTTATAATGTTTTGAGTGACAACATGCTGCCATGTTTGTTTTGATGCAACCTTAAGGCATAGCAAAATTGCTTTTCCTTGCTAGTTGCATGGATCCTCATAACATTTGTGTGTTAGGTTGCCTCAGCATATGTGATTAGGTTTGCCTAAAAAGCTTTGTAGCTTACAAAGATGTTTAGGTTTTCCTAAAAGGTATTGCAGTTCATATATGGTAAACTTTGATAGGTGCTGATACCTAGTTGGGGTAGTTTGTACTCCTGAATTAATATCTCTATTTGTCAGGATTGGTCTTATACACAAACCTGAGTAGCAAGCATTACAAGAAGCAGTCTAAGATTGTCATTGTAGATGTAGACATTGATTTGGTTTCTGAGGTACCAGCAAGTTCTTGTCTTGTAATGACATCTTTTGTCATAATGAATAATCCTGTGGTGAAAGAATGTCTACAACTTGATTTTGCATTCTTTGTGCTGCCTATGTTGCACTTTTCATCTACCACTACTGCTTCCAAGAATGCCAGTTACCTTAGCTGGTGTTTGCCCAAGCACTATCTGAGAAGACTTAGGATAGGGTTTGCCCTCATTTGTGCTCTATCACTGAGAAATCGTCTTTGCTTTGCAGCCACAGGACACCATTGGAACTCAGGAGATCTAGAAGAGGACTGGCTAGATTTGCCTGCAGTCAAAAGTAAATGCTTGCAGCCCTGGGTAGGGCTCCCCTAATTCATACAGCCCTCAAGCCCAAGGATGCCTCTACTAGCTTAGCGTATGATGTGCTCACTGCCAACACCACTGCTGAGATTTTTGCTGATGTAAGGTAACAAATGGCTGACATGGAAACTTCAGCAGTTTAAAACCCAACAATGACACTGCAGCATTTTTCCCTCCCTGGTGCAAGACTATACAGGTTTTACAGGATGGCATGATGCTCCATGCACACCTATCAACCTCTTCAAGATTTGGAGAACCACCACAGGTTGGATCAGTTCTTTCCTTGCCTTTCCATTCCTTCTTACCGGTGGGCATCTATTTTACAAAAAAGTGTTCCCAGGAGTATTTGTGGTGGCCAGCTGACTAGAGTTGATGTTGGATGCCACCAGCTCTCTCTCTAGAGACTACAAAAGTGCCAAGTGTCTCCAAGGTGAATTATCTGGTTACCTTGTTAAGAAGTCTCAAAACTTTATTAGGATGTTGCCTTGCCCTCTAGCCAATCTGGTCCTCAGGAAAAGACTTGATTTTCTGGGACATGTCTTCTCTTGTGATGTCCAAGATGTCAGGACAGTTGATGTAATATATCTGCACTGGTTAACTTTGGCTTTGGTCAGCTGCCTGACAGCCTGACTGAACTCCACTATAATGAAAACCTTGAGCTGCTCAGTTTCATCTGTTAAGCATTTCATACTGCTTTTTCCAGTCTCCAACCGGGATTTCTTATAGAGGTCGCCAGTCATCATTTCAAAGAGCAGAGGGCAATCACCCTTACCAAGGAGTGGACAAGAACATACTGTGCAGACTACAACCAGGATTTTTTTAGAGGTTGCCATTTATCTTGTCACAGGTGAGGGAGAAGATTTAATCCCAAGTCATATACAAGAAAAAGGAGGAGAAAATGAAGTTGACAACAGCCCACAGTTTAGTTCTTTGTCATTGGGGCTCTTCTCTTCAGTTACATAAAGTTGTGGCAAGCAGTCTTTGGAACCCCAGGTTGCAAAAACCCTACAAGCTGTTTATTTGCTATTTCTAGACATGAGCCCTTCACTCTAACTCTTCTTATAGCTTTCAGGAAGTCAGAGGCTCTTAGCCTTAGACACGGAGGAGAGGTTAATGATGAGCAAGCTGGTAGAAGTAGCCCGTTTGTGGTCCCTAAGGTGACTGGGGTTACCATCTCATCATCAACCCAGCCTTTATAAATTAGTTCCTACAGCAGTCCCCTTTGTGGATGGGGAGACTGGCATCAGTTTGTCACTCCATGAAGAAAGGGGATCTCATATCATCCATTCACTTAGAAGCATGAAAATTCGTGCTTCTGAAAGTCGGTGGATGCATAAACTTTGTTCTTCCAGCTTTCAGGAAGTACCTCAAGTTCAGTTGTGGAGGAAGTTTATTCAAGTTTTGTACCTTTTGTTTCACTCCTGCCTGACTCCTTGAGGTGTTTATATAAAACCTTACTCCAGTAAGGGCTTTGATTCACCATTAAGGTGTCAGGCTTTGGTAAACTGGACAGTGTTTCATCGTGGCATCTTCAGTGAACATACGCAATCGCTACCTTAGCAAGTTACTACAGTTCTGCCAAGATCTCATAATCAGAAGCCATCTAACTGGGTGTGCACATTGACACAACAAACACCATGATATGACTTATGGAAGAGAGGTAGAAGAAACTATGTTTATCGGTTTAGTGTTTCATTCAGGTTCCTGTTCATCCAAACGAGATTGGCAGTGTTTTATCAATTGCCTCGTCTCCCAGTAGATTCTCATGCTGCACAGTCATTTTCAGATCGGTCTTCCAGTTGCGGCCAAATGATTTCTAGAATTTTGGCTCTCACCTCTTATATTCAGAAGTCCAGAGAGACCTTCAGTGGTGGCATGGCTTTAGAATATAAGGATAGGAACCCTCTTACCCACACCACTTCCAGAGGTCATTCTCTTCCCAGATGGTTCAGATGTGGATGGGATGTATATGGATATACAGTACATGCAGCCATACAAAGAGTGCCTCATAAACCTTCTAAAGCTTCATACAGTACTTACTCTTTGGTCCGAAAGCCTTTGGTCCTCATGTCGCAATCAAGACAGAGTAATGCCTACAGTTGTCTAGAATATTTTCATGAGGAATCAAGAAGGGATGAGACTGACGAGCCTGTGTAATCTAGCAGTTGTTACCTTTTCTTCTACAGAGGAAAACAGTGTCCCAGTTCCTAGGTTTGTCTTGCATGTTAAGTCAATTTCTTCCTTTGATGTGTCCCTTCACCAGGAATTTTCCAACTTACTTTGGTCAGTCTGTTCACAGTGAAACTGGAACAAAGAGGTTTCCAACAATTGTTCAGAAGCCTGAATCAAGCTGCATGGAAGATGGACAATATCATGGACCCATGGGACAACCTGTTAGCTTGTAACTTCTCTCCATTTATTCTAATTAGACTGTAACTTCTCTCCATTTATTCTAATTAGACCCATGCTCAGCAAGATTCAGAACTGTAGATCTCACAGTAACTGAGCTCTTGTGATTGATTTCTTCAGGAGCCTGTCCAGATGGGAGAACTGCTGTGACAATGGCACCTCAGAAGATTCCATCGGAACCTCAAGATGGACCATCAGGACACCTCTCGGTGCACTGTAAGGTTCTCTGCAGCATTCCTTCTGCCCCTAGCTGCAACCCTTGTCATTCCTTTTACTGTACCTTCATTCATATTGTCTTTCTTCCATCTTACTTTTCACCCTCTCCAAACAATTGTTTCATAGTGCAACTGCGAGGTCTTCCTGCTGTTACGCCTTCAAAACCTTTACTCTATAACCTCAGAGGTCCCAGTGCTTGGCATTTGTCCTAAATTTTATATTCCAATTCCAACTCTGACAACTTACATACATGTAGAAGATTTTGAAGCACATCCTCGCTGAGAAGAGATTTTCAGCAGAGGCAGCTGAGGACAATGCCAGACCATGTAGGAGTTCCACAGTCAGCCTGTGACAGCCAAGAAGTGAAATTGTTTATGTGATTGATGTAGCAGGAGAGATATTAATTCATCTGATGCCACTGTTCTCAAATTTGATTATGGAAAATTTTCTTTGATATCAGGAAGAAAATCCTCATCTTTTGCCGTAAAGAGTTATAGGTTTGCATATGGATTTGAACTACAAAGCTTAGATATTTCCTCTTTCATCAGATTGTTTCTTCTTGGCCTTTTGGCTGAGATCAAAATGTAATATCTCTCATCAGATCTGAAGGAACTGTCCCAGCACTTTGAAAAGGAAATACAATCCAGATCCATCAAGCAAGAAAGTGGGACCATTTTCTAGTTTTATGATGTTTGACCAAATCTCCATTCAAAACCTTGTCTCTGCCTCTAATCTCCATGCAAAACCTCGTCTCTGCCTCTAATCTCCATGCAAAACCTTGTCTCTGCCTCTAATCTCCATGCAAAACCTCATCTCTGCCTCTAATCTCCATGCAAAACCTTGTCTTTGCCTCAAACCTCCATGCAAAACTTTGTCTTTGTCTCTAATCTCTATGCAAAATCTTGTCTCTGCCTCTAATCTCCATGCAAAACCTTGTCTCTGCCTCTACTTTCCATGCAAAACCTTGCCCCTGTCTCTAATCTCCATGCCTTGTCTCTGCCTCTAATCTTCATGCAAAACCTTGTCTCTGCTTCTAATCTCCATGCAAAACCTTGTCTCTGCCTCAAATCTCCATGCAAAACCTTGTCTCTGCCTCTGATCTCCATGCAAAACCTTATCTCTACCTCAAATCTCCATGCAAAACCTTTTCTCCGCCTCTAATCTCCATGCACAACCTTGTCTCTGCCTCTCTTATCAATGTCACTCTTGAGACAGCTTTTTTCTCGGCCTTCACCTTTGAAAATTGTGTAAGCAAGTTTCTTGCTTTGTTGAGCAAGAGCACCTGTTACCAAGAACTGGGAACCAGTCAGTCACATCTTCGCACCCAACTATGTAGTCAAGACTTAAATATCTCCATCCTATAAGCCACGATCACCTCTCCAGTTCCCGTTATTTCACCTCAAGCCAAGAATGACAATGGGTTTTCTTTTTTATCTGGACAAAAATAAATGTTGCAGGGGGGGGCCACCTCTTAGTCTTTTTCAATCTACAGGTTAGATTAAGAAACAGATCACCAAGAATATTCTGTTTAAGTGTCTGCTGAGGTGTTTATCTCGGGGAAATCATTTGCTTCATCATGATAACCATTTCTGTATGGTATCCCTCTTTGCATAATCTCTGGGATCATTGGAAACTAGGGTTTATTAGGATGGGTAATTGTGTATGCCTCATTTATAGCCAACAGCCATACAATCAACTTTTATTTGATGAACAGGGTTCCATTCCCCTTCTTGACCCCCTGGTCTTACTTAGGGTTATAGGTCCTTTTCTTAATGAAGTCTCCTGATGGTTCTCAGGGTCAAGCCTTTTCCTCCCAGCAGCTTAGTTCCCCCTCTATGGTTCTCTTCAAGCTAGTTAAAGTATAGTAATAGGTAAGTGATGACACAAGTGTGATTTTTTAAAAAACAAAAACATTTTTCAGTACAAAAGCATTACTTTTACCTTAGTCACCCACATCTTTACTCTTTCGGTCTGTTGTAGCTGCTCAAAACTACACAGTTAGTGAGACAATTAGTCTATGGAGAACCTGGCTGATCACATGCACATTTTTTGTTTTCTATTGTGGTTGGAGTGTCTAAGGTTTGCTCAAATGCTTGAATAGGCTATTTACAAGGAACGGAGTTTTTATAAAAAAAATTGAATTGCTTATGAAAAATGTTAGTTTTCAGGGGATTTTAAAATTTAATCGTTGTAATGTGAATATTTTTTAAAATGAATTATAAGACTATTAGGAATATATTTATAGCTAAATTAAGGATTAGGTTTTGTATATGACAGTTGCAAATTAAAATTGGTTTGTAAAGGACATGCAATAATTTTCAAGTAATTAACTTGGAGAATGTAATTTCCAACTTTATTCTATTGCACACGTATAGTTGTATTCATGATTCAAATCTGGAAGAAACACCACAAAATGCAGTGAAATTTGAGAAGGGCAACAAATAGAGTCATTATAGTTAGGGAGAATCTCGACATCATTGTGTATGTATACAGAAGAAAGCTGTTACAATAAAAGTTGTCTTATAATTGGCAGCTTGCTTGTCATCATGTAAATAAGGTGATTTTGTTTATACATAACTATTTTGTGCTAGTATTTAGGTTCTCTACTGTTGTAATACCAAAAGAGACAGTATTGGTGCAGATCTCTAATGCAAGCCTGACCCTTATAGTACACAAAAGAGATATACAGTATGTGTTAAATATATTTATATTTTTGGTATTACTCAGTGACACAAATTCAGTAATTGTACTGATTCATAATGAGTGGGAAAAGTGTCCTGCTTGTTATTGTATGTGCTAAAAGCACCAATAAACAAGTCCTGAAAATAATTTTGTCTTAATAGTAATAATTTTGCTTAATAAGTAAAACTAACCCAGGTATTTACAGTACCCAATTGTATTGGTGTGCCTTTATTTTATGTACTTTGAACAGAATAGTTTATATTTTCTGTGAGGCACAGGCAATAACTAGATAGGTTGCAACTTTAAGGGCATAATGGAAAAAGATGGTATTAAGATGGAAAGAAATGCTGCAAAAGTGACAGTATTTTCGTTGTGATAAACTCTTTAATATTGTGGCTATGTTACCTATGAATGGGTATTTAACCTACTAGTCTATTCTTACAAGGTGAAGACGTATCAGTGTTACAGAAGAGGTTGGCTCTTATTTCAACACTTCCCTCACCGCATGTAGCATTGATAAACAGTTGCTATATTGGAAAGGATTGGTTTGAAATACTGAATTTAGTGAAAATAGCCCGATCAGAATTTGAGTCATCACCAGTTAGCAGCCATTTTTAGCAAAGGGGAAATCTTTTCAAAGTACAACCTATTCATTTTAATTGTCCTCTAGCACCCCATATGATGTGGTGTTAGTTGAGAATTGAGCCATAATCAGTAGGTTAAAAAAGAATTTGGATTTAATTTTTCAGGTGAGTATCAAATATAATGTGGGCATGTTTGCCAGCTCAAGTATTGACTGGTAAACATAATGAAATTGAATTGGGAGTTGAAAATGTAGTGGTATAGAAATACTATGTTGATGGGCAAAGCTTATTATTGGTCATACTTGAACTCAGGTTTCCATGATTGAAACCAGTGTTTCTTCACCATTCATCATCTGTACTTACAGAGCATAAGCCTTCCCTGAGCTGTAGCTTCATTGTAGGCAAGAGACGTTACTTAATGAAATTAAATAAATTGGCCTATTAGGATCAGTCCTTCCTATTTGACCATAGACAACCAGTCAAGGAATGTAGAGTCTTTCCAGTTTCCTTTCCCCAGAATTGAGTAAAAAGCAAACCTCTTAGAATGGAGCTGTTTGAATTAAAATGAAAAACTAAAAGAAAAGTTCGTTCCACATACAACCATGATCCATGGGACTTCAGATTTGTAAGTGAAACCATTTCTAAACATCTCACAATGCATATTTTAAGGAAATTTCACGGGGCGACCAGATGGATATTATGATTTATAATATGGAGAATACTAAAGTACTACTGCCGGGTGTGGGGTGAGTACTCCCCCAGAGGAGTCCGGGGCAGAGCCCCAGAAGCCAAAACTTTTGGTGGGATTTGAAGGCAATACACATTTCCATTATCAAAATTACAACTGCAGATACTCAAAATTGTATGATTAAAGAAGATAATTTCATGTCCAAACCCTGCCACAAAAAAACTGATAGCCAACCTTAGACCCTGCCCCCTCTCCCAAAAATTGATGTATTACAACTGTTGTAACTTTTCCATTTCTTAATAGTTCCTGTTAAATTTGGGGATTTGTCTGGTGCCCCAGTCGTCAAAAATTTTTCTTACTAGGTGACAATATTTCTTCACTGGGTGACCATTTGGTCGCCCAGTTATAATGTTAAAATATGCACCGTCTCAAAGACTTGCCACTGCCAGGGTGTTCATCACAGGATATTTGTACAGTTGATAGAAAGTGCGCAAGGGGCTAAACCAATGAACTATAATTCGAGAACTACTTGACAGTGACTCAACTGGACTATGTAGTACAGGCATTCAGTTAATAGGTAGACCATGATCAGTGTGCAAGGAATTGTCGTGCTACTAAAGTATGAAAAACCATTTGATTAATGATAGTATTATGTTGCCTCCAAAACAATGAAAGCATTGAATAAAGGTGCTCTGCTTAATGTGGCAAAATTAGCTTAGTTGAAATCTGTCTGAATATATGCTTCAAGTATGGCCATTATACCTTAAATTGTAACAGCTACTTTAGATGTGCATTAGTCAGCTCGAGTAACCAGGCAACAATTTGGTCAAAGCCACCTTGCTTGGTCCATGAAATCTCTTGCTCTTGCTATTTACAAGGAAAAAATAGTTACTCAAAAACAAATAGAAAAATAGGCATTCTAAGATTTTTGTTAAAGCATCTCTTCTCAATCCTAACCAGCTTTCAAAGAGCATGAAATTATTGAAGAAGACACCAAGATGGTTCATACAAAGCTAGATAAATCAGACAATTTCCTCCTGACAAGATTGTTGGTGAAACATAAATACTCCCAGTGGCAGGTAATTGTATGAAGGCTGTGTGGTGAAGGTCACAAGGTCAATAACTTTGGTTTTTTCTGAAAGGGCTTCATTAGGGTAGTATGAGAAGTATTCCAGTGAGGTTGTAAGGATGGTATAGAGTGACATACTGGCTGGGTGTTGTCTGGTTTATTGGTGGCTCCTTGCTGAATGAATGTGCATGTTGTTGTTGTTTCAGATTTAGCTGGCCTCGTGCCAGCACGGGCTCTTGCTCCTAGAGCAGCCCGTGAGTGAATGTACAGAATCTTCGAAGCTGTTATGGGCTGCCTGGTGCGAGCCGCAAAGTAGTTTCTACACACACGGGGCAAAACAGAGGTAATGTTTCGGACGTCTGTGTTTGTGGCGATTGTGAGACATAATAAACGTACAATGATAAAACATATATCAATGGAAAGGCCAGGAAATTCCAAATATGGCCAATTGCATGAGATTCGAGACATTAATGAATACAATGTGCATAATATATGTGAAATGGCGAGACGTTTGGCGTCTTCAAACAGAAACATACATACAGTTTGATACAGAAGATTCGGTGGAACATTATGAGTACATGACTGGAATGCTTACCTGGAGCCAACAATGGTTAGGGAGAAACAGACGGAAATATTGTATGGTTGAAGTTGCGTTCCCTGAGAGAGAGAAAACGGGATGTTCTTGTTTTTGTCTTGTTTCCTCCGATGGATGACGCGCACACACGTACGCTCGAAAGACCGCGATGCGGTCTCTTACAAGAAAGCTACCAACGCTTAATGGCCTTGCTGGTCCATATGGCCCAAAAATGTCACCTATTCATTCTTACACTCGATATCGATATATTGAGATGTTTCAGGATGGCACTTGGTGCAATAGACCACCATAAATGAGGGATAACTTGGAAACTAGCAGTCCAAGACTCCAAGTTGCTGAGGTCCAGAGATAATTCTCTGGACCACGGTCCGTGCTCTGGACCTTGAGGTTACTTCTATGCAATACGCTTGAAACAGAAATAAGAAATCTGAAATTAAGTCCCAAGAATATTTTTTGTGGATTTTGAGTGGCAGAAAATGTTATAGTAAATTGAATATCTGATGTCACCGAGCGGTCTAGTCAAGAAAATCGAAATAGATTCACTCAAGAAAATGCGGAGTGAATCGCCATAAGTTGATGATTTGTTTTCAGTCCTGTATAATTTAATGGAATTTGAATGGAGTTAAGTATAAACCGTTATGGTGAATCACAATGATTAAGACAGTATCTGAATATAATCTGGTGTAATGTAGTCTCAACACTTATGAAAATAAAGTAGAGTAAAAATGGGAACAGCGATTTGCATCATCATAATATATTGAATGGATCAATTCAAGATGGAGAACAAATATGGGTCTGATGCTTGAGGACATGAGGAGAGAGAGAAAAAAAATGAAAGTAGACACTTGGAGATGCTGCGGTACTGTGTGATGGTATGACGGGGTTCGTAAATAATGTCTGGAAGAGAGAATGAATGAGAGGAACGAGTGTTCGTTCCACTGATAGAAATGACTGCAAGAATTACAGGTCCCCGTAGAGGGTTAGTTCCGTCAGTGTACCTCATGCGGTGCAATGTAGGCATTACTTAAGGGTCTTTGCAGCGTCCTTTAGCTGCAACTGCTTTCATTCCTTTTACAGTGCCTCCGTTCATATTCTCCTTCTTCCATCTAACTGTCCACCCTCTCCTGACAGTTGATTCTTAGTGCAACTGCGAGGTTTTCCTCCTGTTACACCTTTCAAACTTTTACTGTCAATCTCCGTTTCAGCACTGAATGATCTTAGTTGCCCCTAAAATCTATAAATCAATCAATCAAAGAATTACAGGTGCATAAAATTACTTAGCATAGCAGGAAGGTGTAGCCTGCTGTACGGTAGGGCGTTGATTGATGAAGTAAAACAGAAGCATTGGTAGGGAAGAACCGTGGAGTTTTTAATAAGAAAGACTGTGGATCAAGTTTTTGTTGTAATACAGTTGTTTGAGAATGTAAAAAGGGTTTATGTGGCATATATAAAAAAATCTTATGACTAGCATCGTAAAGGATGCCAGGCATGTGTGATAAAGAAAATGAATTGTTGGAAAGAGATAAAAATTGTATGACGGAAGCGAGGAAGAGCAACGTGTAGATGGGAAAGTGGCTGGTTTGGTGTAAAAGTGATTGAAAGAAGCTGAATTGAAATGGAAGGAATAATGTGAGAAGTTATAGCAGTTATTAATAGGTGCAAAGTTGTAGGATAAGAAAATGAGTCTTGAATGTGGTGTGGAATGGATAATGTTACAGTGATATAGTAGCCTACCATTTGTGGAAAAGTGAAGGGAATTAGCAGAGACTAGTGAAAAAGTTCATAAGATTTCTTGAGAGGAGGAAGCTTAGACTAAGTATAATCAAGATTAAGGCTTTGAAGGTACATGAAAACCAGGAGGAGGGACCAATAAATGCTGGCTTGGATGGCAGAAGAATGGTAGTTGATTTGAACTGATGTTTCGAAGTAAATATAATGGTTGATGGTTTGGTGAGAGAAGAGGAGAGTTACTGATTAGGTGAAGCTAGGAATGAGTGTGCAAAAGATTAGGAAGAGAGCTGGGGTTTTTTGAAGCCTTAGTGGAAATAACTGAAGAGATTGTTGAACCAACTCTCCTTCGTGGAAGTGGAATTTGGATGTTAAATGTGAATGCTCGAAAAAATGTTGAAAAAGGCATGATGTCATGTAATTTTGCTGTATTATATGTGGCACAAGAGGAATGACTCAAACGCTGAGGCACTAGAGACGCAGAAGTGTTATAAGGGTTAGTGTAAATGAAAATACGGATCAGAGTGTTTGGCCATCGAAATAGTGGAAGCATGGTAGGTTGACGAAATATTTATAACTGAAAGTGCTGGGAGTTGGGACGAGAAGAAGGCGTGAGGTACTGGAATGCGGGGCCCTAATATCCAGGAAGCAGGAGAATGTAAGGTAATTGTGACTGAGGCAGTATAGGCATAATGTCCGATGTATCGCTGTTGAGCCTTTTTTATAGTTGATTGGAGTAGCTAATGTTGTAGGAGTTTTCTGTTCATGTCATTCATCAGATACTTAGCAGTTGAAGTCTGAATATAGCACTGGCCGTTTTGTTTTTTTTCTCTGCAGTCAGCCCCTGTCGAGGGTATACACACACACATATGTACACACACACACACACACACACACACACACACACATATATATATATATATATATATATATATATATATATATATATATATATATAATAAATTAAAACCCAAAGGTGTTGCAGGATTTATGCAAGTCATGAGCATAACGAAAAAAGAGGAGAAGGCGATTTACACAATATACACATATTTATTAAACTCATGAGTGTCAGTATAATGCATCATCAGGTTTCATGTGAAAATGAACGATTATATACCTTGATCTTATACTACACCTAAAAATCAACAAACCCTTTAATGAACAGTACTTTTTAGTCAGCTAACAAGGGGGGATGCTATTCGTAAATGTAATAGTTCATAACTGTTGCATTAATGATTCATGCACATGCTATTTACGCGTGACAGTAACTTCAGACGCCGTGAACACATACAAAGGAGGTCTTCACATCATAACTGTTGCATTAATCATTAATTTACAAGTTATTTACGTGTGACATGCTAAGGACAGTAACTTCAGACGCTGTGAACACGTATAAAATAGGTCTGTTTCGAAAATTGCTGTAGCAACGCTCACCCATATAGCATTATCATATGAAGTACTCCGCAAGCAGACTCACGTCTTCAGTAAATACACCTCCGTAGGGGGTAGGGCCACTAGTGCACCTCGTGCGGTGCACTGTAGTCATTACTTAAGGTTCTTTGCAGCTTCCCTTCGGCCCCAGCTGCAGCCCATTTCATTCCTTTCACTGTATCTCCGTTCATATTCTCTTTCTTCCATCTGACTTTCCACCATCTCCTAACAATTGTTTCATAGTGCAACTGCGAGGTTTTCCTTCTGTTACACCTTTCAGACCTTTTTAATAGCAATTTCTCATTCAGCGTGAATGACCTAATAGGTCCTAGTGCTTTGGCCTTTGACTTAAATTTTATATTCTGTTCAGTAAGTACACAGAATTTATTATCAACGAATAACAATGAAGATCTTAAATTGTGCTCAATTGTATTGCGCGACTTGGAATGAATCCATGCAATATTCACAATCACAACCCCTGTACAGGGCATGTGAGCCTTAGACCTTGACGCACCATTTCACCTAAAGAATTTCTTTGGGCCTACTGATATGTCAAGAGAGACATCATTGTAGAACTAAACTCAGGGACGAATTCAGATTAAAGGTCCCATTAGGCAGTAACAACATCTATGGCAATGGCCTGAATTAGTAGCATTTAACGGCTGGAAATCTGACGGTCTGTTCTTTGACATTGTAATTACTGAACTTGACACAACGTATTTACCACTCGGCCCGCTAGATTTAATCACTGAACACAACCCATTTTAATCATTTGACCTTGAAAGAACACTACAAAGAATGACTGAACCAAGTGAGCATACTAATTTGTCTCCCTTCGTATAACTCTGGGAGCCTTTACCCGCAAATTGATGGCAGGTGCCGAAAGAGCCGCTAATTAACAAGAACTGTTTTGTTTGAATGCTGATGCCAGGTGACGCCCATTCATTATTATTATATCAGCGTGCAGTTAATACTGGAGGATTATAAAGTACATTAAAGTTTGGTTTTTTATTGTTAATAGAAAACTACATTGCTACTGCAATAAGTCCCGGATACTCTTTTACAATTTTTTATGCATGTCAGATGTGGTGTTATCATTAATTGGCGCACTTTGACAAGAAGAACGAAGAAACTTCAAGGGGACAACCACTTTACGCAGCCCAAGCCCGAAGGGAAAATGAGAGAAGGAAGAAGGTGGAAGTTTAGCCCCATACGTAGGGGTATCAGTCCATGTGCTAAGGATGAATGAGTTGGGTATAGCAACGTACCGGAAGGTAAATAAGGAGCGAGTGATAGAGAGTTAGATTGATGGATAGAGAAAATAAGAAGAGGATTGAGGAAGAAGGAAGACTGGGGAGAGGGGGAGCCGGTTTCTATATATAAATAAAGACAGGCGCTCGATGGCGCCGGCAGCAGGCAGGCAAGGCAGGAGGGGCACCAGCCTTTTTGGCAGGGGCAGTCTTTCCCTGACTGCGGTGTCTCGTCTGCTACTGCTCCCTTCCTACTACCTTCCTCAAATCTTCTTCTTCCAATCTCGCTATCATCCGTTTGACGTTATTTGTATACACTAGAATAAAAAGGAAAAAAATCCTCCTATGCAACAGTGGACCCGTTACCGCAAGTATCCTGGAATATATTTGTTTCTCTAGGGCTAGAATGCCCCGAGGGAAGCAAAGGATGTGTTGCTGATCCTGTCCCTCGGGGCTAGACCCAACAGCCCCAAAGTGTGATACGCAAGAAGGCCCCTGATAACATCTGGTGGACCAGGAGAGAAGTCTCGTAAAATATAGGAAGAGGAACGGAAAACACTCCGCAGGCAAAATGACAGTGGTGAGTAGCTCCAGTCACCTAATGTAAAATTCACACTTTTTTCTACTTTCTGTATATTTTGAAATACCGAAGGTGTATTTTTAGGTTTTTGATCAAATTCATAACTTTTGAGATGTTCAACAACAGTCTTCACTGAAAGTATTAGATGGTGTCGAGTGCGTTTTCCCCAAGCTGGGAATTTTAGCGAATAAGCTTCTTCCGGTATTACATCACGGTGGCCGCCCTCTCTCAAAAATAAATCCCCGTCACAGGTTTAATTAAGCTTTAATATAAGGCGTGATATTACAGATTTTTATCTTTAACATGTTCTGGTGAAGCATGTGGTCATTTTACATGATAACTTCACGGGAACATATTAATGAAGCAAAACTTGAGTTACTCTAGTAATGATCAGAGTGATATCATAGATGACGTTGCACCGTATCATCAACTAACGCAGGAGAAGTCAGTGCTTTACAAATATTGTTACCATAACTACTCGGCCGGAAAAGTATATTTTGATTGATAACGTACTTTCTCAAGTTTTGCAAGTTCCAAAGGCAATTATATGCAATTAAAATTCGCAAACACAAACACAGCATTTCTTTCTACCAACTTCGTCATTGCCCATCTTTATACATGTCCAAACCATAATAAAACAATTTCATGGGTCTTTTCGCTTACCCCAACCCTTTTACCACTTCCCTGTATAGTTCAAGTTTTCTGACTCATCATGTACAACTCCAAACAGTTCCTCTCAAAGCTTCTACGTTTTCTCTCATTTACATTCAACATGCAGGCTTTGCTCCATGAAGGAGCGTTGACTTTACAGTCATACATTACAACTTTTACCTCTTTAGACTCACTTACAAAACTCTTGTAGGAATCATGTTATCATCCTAGTTTCCACAGTTCTGTGACTTACGTCGTCGCTCATTCTTCCATCATTAATTTCACCTACTCCCAAGTACACATATGAAACTATTTCATTCTGTCTTTATCCTGGGTGACATTTCATTTCTCCATCTTTTGGGCTTCATTTACGCTAACATTCACTCAAACTTTTTTTTTTTTTTTTTTTTTTTTTTTTTACAAATATTTAAAATTATTCTGCCAGCCTCCGCAGCTTATCTTCACTATCACCAACCAATTCTCTATCATTAGCAAATGTTAGTCAACTCATATTCCATTCTCAACTGTTTTTCTTATCCATCTACTCTGCATACATCTGTCTTTCCTTATACTTCTCTCATCACTTCGTCCACAAAAACATTGAACAGTTATGCAGGCATTTTAGATCCTTGGGTTTTGATCTTTTAAATGAAACCAGTCACTCTTCCATCTTTACATTTCAATACCTGGTTCATGTTCATCTTCAGATGTTACTGAACATGACAAATTACTTCACAACCTTCACATTGCATCTATCATTCTATCATAAGTTCCCGAATGTCTATGTATCAAGTTAATGCTTTTTCCCTCCACAGTCGAACTTCTCACACAACACTTTCACAGCTAATATTTTTTCCACTTGCTCTCTCCCTTGCATAAATCCATACGGTTCTTATCGTATCAGTCCTTGTTCCCTTCTTATTTTCTGAGTAAAATCCTACGTGAACCTTTCCCGGTATACTTCACAATATTATTAGACTATTATAAATCTTACAGGCACCTATTATACTTACTAAGACAAAGAAATAATTATTACGCTCTTCCATTCCTCTAAAATCTTTTTCTCAACCAGACTTACCGTCTACACCTTGGTCAATTATTCAGTCACATTATCACCATTGTACAATAGCATCACACTTTTACTTCAGTCCCGTCAACTTCTGGTGCTTTCTATTCCTCGACTTTTCATTGCCCTTCTTACATCTTCAGCGACCACCTTGATATAAACATTCTGAAACTTATGTCGCGCCCTTCGACTCTTGTGTCATTCAGAGCTCCTGTTCTCCTATCTTAAACATTTAATAACTCTTCAGAAGACTCACCCCATTTACACGGAGCTACGTTGTCTTCAGGTAGCATTCCATTTGCATTATCTATTCTATGGTCTATTTGTTCATTACGGTTTCTTCCCGCTTTTCACTTCCTCCCTTACAACCTTTTCTCCCCTACATATTCCTAGATGCTTACTGAAATTTACTATTAAATTTTTAGTATTTCTCCCCTTCTTGCTCAGTTTGTTCATCACCTAATATACTATCATGGAATTTCTTTTGTCTTGCAACTGCATTTTAAACAATTTAGTTTTTCCTCCGCTAAATCACTATTTTAAATATCCCGTCACTGCCTGGTTTTATTACCTCTTCTTACATACTTATACCTGCACTGATTTCAGCCGACTCACTGGCCCAGTCATTGAATAATGCATGGTATTCAATAACTCCTTTGGTCCTGTTCCCTTTTCAACTATTTTTTCCTACACACTACTCAATTCTATTGTATGAACTTACATATAATGCCACCCGTTCAACTTTCGTCTCAAAATAATGATCTGCCATTTCCACTTCATATTAATGATAAATTATACCTCCAGCTGCTGCTCTTTCTCAGCACTGTATCCATAAAATTGCTCTTCTTTCTAGCCAGTGCTGACAGACAAATTAGACACTAAATATTTAAAGGTTAAAAAAGTATTTAATTTATTTCAAATATATTTAAACCTTCTTTGACTTATTGGGCAAAGGATGAAAGCACTGGAAAACCTTCCTGTAAAAGTGTCAGGTATTTCGTTGATAGATGGTTGCCAGGAATGGGATGAGTGGGAGTACGAAGCCTTTTTTTAAACACAAATACTGAATATTTTGAAAAACCATGATGTTCCCATCTGCTGATATTAATACTCGTTCAGTCAATGATGCCTTCAGGTTGTCTGTATGCCCGTAGGGAGTGGACGATGGGATAATTTCTTTCTTGTTCTGTCATTACCAAGTTTATGGTCTCAACGGTACTGTTTCCATCATAATTGTTTCATCATTGTTAGTGGCATTACTGTTATCACCATTGTGCTCGTCGCTGTTGCAAAAAAAAAAAAAAAAAAAGGGGGGGTTTTGGCATCAGCCATTCTCATAATAGAAACAGTAACAAAAGAATCAAGCTTCTTTGTGTCTGTGAAGAAAGAAGTAAGACAGACGCAAAAGGCATAAATAAGACTTGTTTTGTTATTGTCTTTGTCGCTCAATGAAACAAAAGAGAGAGAGAGAGAGAAAAAAGGGGGGGGGCGTGTTTAATTTAACATTTCACCTTTATAGGAGAAGCATGCTAGTATACTATGACATTTTCCCCTTACATCAATCTCTGAAGTATACGATAAAGGACTATAGAACCTAATAACCCTGTTATTAGGAACTCCTGTACTGGACTCCAATTCCGCATGGAAAGTAGTCCCGTATCGGTGCCGTCTATTACCATGAATAACAATTTTACGTACTCTGTTATAATTTTACATAATATAAGTAGCATTACTTATGATAAACTCATTGATGTAATCACCATTAACAACCGACAACAAATAGATTGAAGATTTTGCCAATGAATTTACGATGTGATTCTACAGCGGAATAACACAAGACGTTACTGTGACGTCTTGTAACCAAATGCCAGTTGGTCCTTTTAATGTCAAATTTGTCTTCAAAGTTGTCCAATTAAAGCTGTGTCCCATGAACGCCCATTCTAGCAACGTTTATCACCTTGCCGATAGATTTGGTGAAAGCAACGAATATAATTGGTAACAAGACTTAAGCTATGAATCTCATATCTTTCTGTCAAAGATCGCCATCATTGTTTGAGGAGGAAATGAAGTAGGAAAGTAGGTTCTGAATCAGCCCCAACTGACAATAATGCATTGAAATCAAGATAATGTAAGTATGATTTATCTGTACTTCAAGAGTTATATTTGTAAACATTGCAGTATGGTAATTTAGCTGTAGTCATAGGAAGACCAATAACCACCCATTAGGCCTGTAGTATACTACCTTTGGCCTGTTTATTGTTAACAGATTCTGGAAAACTTGACTCACCTTGGCGAAGAAAGCAACTTATCCAAAGCTCGTTTTGATAAACATTTATTAAGTCGAGGTGGGAGTCTTTCTCAGTTAAATATTTATGTATGATAACGGTATAGGCTAGCCTGTGTAGCAGTCAGTCAAATGTTATAACAGTTAATGGTAAGTTTCATAGTGCCCAACATTGTCAGTTAACAAAAGAGAAACTGCCCCTAGGAAAGTAAATTAATTGTAGTGATAGGCCGTGTATGTATTCCAGTAAACAGTATCGGGAACCTGAAACTTGGCCTGAGGTTATATCATTACGTTAGACTTTGTATAGGACCCACGCAATTACTTCTTGATCCTATTATGTAAGGTTACCCGTTGTATCCTAACTATCATTTAATAGAGGCTACTTCATCCACGTGACAGTTAGGCTACCCAACCCATGCAACAGATTAAGCTGAAGTAGGATAGGCTGCGCCAGAGTTGCCGAAACCAGGAAATTTGCAAGCCTTTCATGATCATCATGTCTACGTCTCATGGTGTGGACAAAAATTACCACACCTGGAACAGAGTTGCTAGTCGGCACTTTCTCATTTGATTATAGTGTATGAAAATAGAATATTACGGAATTCTTTACAGGAGGTTTTGGGGGCGGGCGGTAGTAGGCTCTCGGGACAGGGAAGTGGAAGTTTAGTATCGCCAGGCTATGTCAACCCAGAGCAGATGTAATTTTAATCTTTGCTGCTGCCTAGAAATGCACAATTTTATTTTACCAGGATTACATAGTAGGCCTATGGTGATCATTCTATAACAGTCTTTTGCTCACTGTAGGACAGACGTGGTGGCCTGCTTAAAAAAGTAAGCTTTCCCAAATGGGCACCGTACTAGTCTTTATCTGTTTCATGTCATCCACCATGTTATGAATAATCTTGATGACAACTGAGCAGTCTTTACTTGATTACTTTGTTTATATATATATATATATATATATATATATATATATATATATATATATATATATATATATATAATATAACACACAAACAACAACAACAACATTAGGTTACCTCCCCTGGCATGGTGATCTTTTTTTGAAAAAACCTTGCAGTTTTTGTAGTTTTTGCAGTTTTCATATTGAATTGCCGAGTTTTGTATGAATCTCAGGTGTAGAAAACTTACAACTGCCCCATACACACATACAGAAATGTATCAAACCTCCCCTCACACACTGTACCATTCATGCTTTGTATTTCTTGAATTTAGCACTTTCTGAAAATTAAGGCCCAGACTTTCTAATATCTACTTTGATTCATTTATCAAATACTTTGCCAGGTCTTCCTCCTTTGTAATGGGTCCAAATTATATACCAAGTGGTGTGTTGTTTTAGATTAAGCCAGCTTTATGCCAGGACAATCCCATGCCCAAGCCAGCCAATTGATGTAGTGGAGTCTTCAGGGAAACTAGACAGTTGATGTTGACCTTTTGCACTCTCCAGCCAATCAGATAAAAAGTGCACTTTGTACGCCGACCTATTATCCGTCATTTTTTCCACATGGCCGGTCTATCTCAAGAGTTTATTTTTATTCATTCTTTCCCCTTTTTCCACTAATGTGTATCTGAAGTGTCTCACTTCTCAATTCATATTCTCTTCAAGTTTTTATATTTCCGCTCAGCTTCCACACTTCACTTCAGTAAATGAGACTTGACTCAGAATTATTTTCATACGTTCCCACCTTAGCTGCTAAGACTCCACATCTTTCCCTAATTTTGTGCTTAATGTATGATACTCTCCTTGCTTCACCTGTTATATGACACAACAGCTCTCCCATAATAGCATCATTTTCATATTTACCCATGTAACCAGACGTATCACCCGTTTCCATTCTCCACCATCCTGTTAGTATTCATGACACAGGTGACCTTATTCCTGCCCACATTTACTCTCACCTGGAAACCTTTCTATATTAAAATATAAAGACACGCCTGGCATCCTATAACGACTGTGGGTGTTAAGTGTCTCATGCACGTGGGACACCTAATGCTTACAGTTATTAACAGTATGTAGTAAGTGATTAATTAGTCGTGACATCAGCGTTAAAATGGACCAACATTGAAGGAATTACAAAAAAAGGTGGGTTCTTTAACACTAGAGTGTAATAATTGTTACAAAAACTTGAAGCAGTATAGATATTAAATAACTGAAAATATGATTAGCAAAAGCATTATATAGATAGTTGTGTCCGTAGTTATGGAGATGATTTATGCATAGGCTATAAATACACACCACTGTGTATAGTTCTATTATTTTAGTGTTGTACATAGGCTAATTATCGGTTCACACCTCTCTTTAGCGTCGCGCTGGAAGCTTCGTGGAATGACATGATACCTCCGTAATACAAACTTACTTATGTTGATAGTTCAAGTTAACAATCTGATAGATAGTTATACAGCAAAATGAACCCATTTACAATAGTGTTTTTCGCAGTGGCATGGATATTGAATGTAAGGTCCGTGGTTGTACAAATTATGCTGGAATAAGATCGCATTGAAAATTATTTAATTGCACATATATTTATATTAAAACATTTATTTTTCTTGTTATTCTGCATTGCTATTTTTTATATTAGTAGTAATCCAAACAGGAGCTTGATATGTGGAGAGTCGTTGCTTGTAGCATGTACTGTGCTTACTCTGATGTTGCAGCCCAGTGCTAATAACAGGTGGTTTCACAATGTCACTCAACCTGTTTTAGGAGCTTCGCCTAAGTATCGTCAACTCACTGCATTTTCTCAGGATGAGAGTACTTGTATTATAAACTAGCTTCTCACGAGATACAATTTAATTCAGTTATTTGAAATTTCGTGTGATACTTAATCGAACTTGCCAACAGTTTTAGTGCACATTCTTTGATATGTAATTTTATGGTAAACGATTATCAGTTTGAAGTGTAGAAGTATATATGATATTGGAATTAAATGGTCTGGTCAGGGTTGTAAATGTGGCACCAAACTGCGGTCTGATTTTCACTGACATGTTCGTTACTTACTGGCAGCTCCACATGTGGACAGGATTTCTGTTTTTCAGTTTGAAGGATGAAGATACATGCTTG
>NC_089762.1:21844646-21932146 GCF_040412425.1 Macrobrachium rosenbergii
GATCCGTAAACCACATAGTGCTAAAGGTTCATGTAAAAAAAAAGCACTGGCAAGTAAATACTTGCCAGTACTAAATTCCTCAGAGCACCGTTGATCACTCGTTTTTGAGATGGAGGTTAATTTCAGTGCTAGTTAGACTGCATTTACAAGCTCAGACGGAAAGTATAGAAATAATTCTGGAATATAGATGTGATGAAATTTTTTATGCATCATCAAGACTGCCCTATAAAGTGATTTTTGCTAATGGCTTATTCGTTTTAATAGATTTATTGGGGTAAATATGGTATAAAACAAAATAATTCATTGACTGCCTATTCTCTCCATTGGAACATCTGATTAACTGGCTGCTGTAGAGTTTTATTTAACTTAAACCAAAGCCATTCTGGTTGAAAACGAGAGATTGACGGATCTATCGCGTTATTACCTCGGTTGAAGAGGGCATATGTTTTTGGTTCGGGATGTTTGTTAAACAGTTGGTCAACAGGATTATGCGAAAAGTTGTGCGTGAATTTTTACAAAAATGCAACAGGAAGGTGGGCTTTGTGATTGGCAAGAAGAGATTATGAAAGATAAGGATGCAACTGTTGAGAAAGGACCTCGTATTATTAAAACTGGTGATACTTTCACCAATCTTGGTATTGTGAAAGTCAGCTGTCCAAAGTATTGTGTTTGCAGCCCTGTATCTTGTTCAAATTTTTCAAGTACACAGAAAGAATGAAATATCGGGTCTTGAGGGTATGAATACACGGGAGCGCAGCGCGAAAGAAAGTGTATATATGACATATGAGTGCCATACGAGGAAGCTTGATGTTATGGCAGTTTCACTACTACAAAAAAACCTATGTATTGAACTCAAATAGAAACTAGTCCTTATCATACTGAACATTGAACTTTGTGAATTATTTGGGCGTGTGTTATTATTAACCTGATTTTTAGCACTGTTGTGTAGCCTAATTTCTTTGTTTGATGTTGAGAAGTATTTTTGTAAGGAAACGTGATTTGTAGTTATATTTTAATGATTTTTGTTTTTGCGACTTGAACCTGAATCATTTCCTAGACTTTGCTCACTCGTGTAAAGTTAGAGCAGCGCTCATTGTTTAACTCTTACATAGAATAATAAATAAAGATTTTTTTTCTTTTGAGGTATATTTGTTATATTAATTTTGTTCTGTGTTACTATTTTGATTGACTTGGTTTTGTTAGTTATATATATTCACATTTAGTCATGCGTATTTTAATTATTTTAAGTATATTTTTAGTCAGTTTTTAATGTTAAACGTATTCAATTTTATGTTATCTCTTCGTATACCAGAGAAAAGAGAATAAGTGAAAGGCGTAACTGTGTGGTTCACGGAATAATCTGGTATCTTATGTAACTTTAAGTACAGATCTGAAACTAACAAGAAAAGTAAATAAAGAAATACTCGTAAGTACCAAGCGGGGAGGCATATTTAAGGAGAGTACATAACCACAGGTTTATTAAATATCAGAAGGAACCTTCTTGTGTTACGTTCTAAACCATTCTAAAGTGGAGCTATATGGGGAAGCAGAAGGCCAGAACAGTTGTCTTTTAAACGATCTTGAATACTGGAAAAAATCTTCCAAGGTACAAAGCTAACAACAATCTTCAGTGTCACTTTGGCATCAAATGATCAGAGGTTTAGTTATCTAGCGTCGAACATAATACTTTATACTGAGTAGTCTGTACAGGAAATCAGAACAGGAAAGTTTTATATTTTGATAAATCCCTTCACCTCTTGTCGGTCTAATGGCCTGAAAATACATTCAGGAGGCATTTCATAGAACAGATAATTACGGGGTATAAGGCCAACGAGATGGTAGCCAGTCTCCAGGGATTTGAAATATTAATCCTCAATGGAGCTTGTATTATTTAGATTAGTTTCCAGGACTTATGAACAAGTTCATAAGTCTTATTTTAATTTTGCTCTCAGCTTTGCTTTTATGATTAACTTGGTTTGATCTGTAATGCGTTCTTTCAGTTTTGCGCTCTTATTCATTAATCGCTTTGAGTCTCTTCTTAGTCAGCCATTTGTTTTACCTGTCACATGTTGAGTTTATGTTGCCTATTCCTCTGTCTTATGTGAATCTATTGTTGTGATGTGATGTGTTTATTAGAGTGAACCTACATCTTTTATATTCTAAACTGTTTTAAAGTGGAACCAAATAAGAAAGCAGAAGGCCAGGGAATGGCAGGAATATATATTGTGTATATATATATATATATATATATATATATATATATATATATATATATGTGTGTGTGTGTATATGTGTATATATATATATATATATATATATATATATATATATATATATATATAGTATGTATGTATGTTTCTGTGTATTTTTTACCCTCAGTAAAGAAAACAGGCATTTAAGGTGATTATAGCAACGACCTTATCACCCCTACCATCTTTTATTCTTCTTGCATATGGACTCATTTCTCAGATTCGTCATTCCCACCTGCGTATACTGTACTGTAAATCCGTCCTTCTGCCGGGCATTTTTCTGTGCGAATGTAGGTGTTTCTACGGTTGTATAAGCAAGGTTCCATTTCAGCTGACTTGTATTCATGCACTTTGTGCTTGTTTTGTAAGAATTTGTTGTTGTTTTTATGGCTACTGGCGAAGATTCGACCAACACATTTTTCGTCCCTGGTCTCGTGGTGTTGTTAACTGTACGGCTCAAATCTATTTCTGTTTGTGGCCTCGCTCTTACATAATTATGGGTGCGGGTGTTTGTTCACATTCATCTCATTTTCTCTTCCCATTGTTCAAGTGTTGCGCACGGGATTTGTGGTATAGGCCGTATTACGTTTTAGGAACAGAATCCAGTTGTGATGTTACACCATTGGATCTCACGTGAAAAGAGAGAGAACGAGAGAATTGTAGATTAAGCATACCTTATGTTTGCACAGGCTCTTGCTCTAGGGCATCCCGTAAACACAAACACAGAGAGAGAGAGAGAGAGAGAGAGAGACTTTGGTGCACTTCTGCTCAAGCTCAACAACCGAGCAGGATTAGGTAATCAGGGTCATGTAACTTACTATTCCCGTGTAAAGAGCGTGTATAATCTATAGAGAAATCAGTAAAGCGTGACGGTGAAAATGCCGTCATTCAAACCTAACTACAGTACTTCATTCTGACATTATATGAGGCTGTAAACATCAGGTGAAGCATGTCCAGTTGCAACGTATTGCTTCTTTCTCTATTGGCATTTTATAATAAGCTGGGACATTGCCTTAGTATAGCTGGCCAGTTTTGCTAACGCTGTGTTAGACAGGTTAGATAAAAGAAAAAAAATATAACTATGTGTGGTATATGATATGGGCTAATGACATACGTAGACACGAAGTTGATATGCTAGAGAAAAAGAGTACTTATCTGACTGTTAGATTATTGCAGACCTCTTTACGGATCAACTCTTGGTGACGAAAATAAAGTAGGTAAGGAAAGTATATTGGTTTTCAGCAAAGCTGTTTCATCCAGAAAGCACATTGTCCCCCTTATATTTATGTACACATATATTTATATTTATATATATACATATATATAAATTATGTATACATATATTATATATGTATGTATGTATTATATGAAATGAAAGGTTGAGAAATGTGTAGAATGAGAAAAAGCTTAGTGCAAGTGAAAAGATGGATCAGAAGGCCTAGAGATTGTTCAAATGTAAAGAGTGAAAGATGATAGTTGATCAAGTGTAAGGAATGAAAGATGATAGGTTGAGAAGGAGAGGAAGCTGTAGAAAGTGCTTGATAGATGGAGGGGGTGAGGCACTAAAAGGAAGTCTCGAATATCTGGAAAGTGCGAGAGTTTGCGCAACATAGAGGTGAATGGTGCGATATTCTTAGGTGGGTTTCATGTGCTCTTAATGAACCTGCTGTGTAGGTATGTGAAGCAGCAATATTATGGAAGTTTTTACACTGGGTTGTTTCTCGATTCTGGAGTTTAAGTTATCAGTATGCTTTGAGCATTTTATGGGTATTTCTTTGGAGCCCATCCACTGTTAAAGGGAATGCTATATATATATATAAATTTCTGACTCACGTCGGGATATATATATAGGTCTCTCAGGTGGAAAGCAAGGGCGTTATCCACTAGTGGATAAATTTTGCTTTCCACCTGATCGAGACCTGGGTTCGATCCCGACGTGAGTCAGAAATTTATTTCTGTTCCACACGTGATTGTGTGTTGATAATTTCTATCTTATTCACTCAGAAGGGATAATTCGAATGAAATGTTGTCTATTGGGTCATTGCTGAGTCGGGAAGTTGGGGAAAACTCGCTGGTATGCAAGTAGTTAGCTTGCCCAGGTAATTCCTTGGGTGCAGTTGCTCTCAGGTTCCAACTTCTTTTAGACTTGTATGGCCTAGTGGATAACGCCCTTGCTTTCCACCTGAGAGACCTGGGTTCGATCCCGACGTGAGTCAGAAATTTATTTCTGTTCCACACGTGATTGTGTGTTGATACTTTCTCTCTCTCTCTCTCTCTCTCTCTCTCTCTCTCTCTATATATATATATATATATATATACTGTATATGTATTTTTATCACAATGACTCGTTAATTCTTTATTTCATTGCATATTTTGGAATTTTTTTTTTTTGTGGTTTAATGGTTTAGGGTGCCCTCACCCAAATTGTTGTACATAGAATTGATTCCCACTGCGGAAAGTAGGGTCTCTTTATTTTTTTGTTTCCTATATGGAATTAGGAAGGGGCCTGCGTCTACTGTGCTGTACCGAAATAAACATAAGTACGTTATTCCCCTTCCCAAGAGATGCCCGTCCTGTGTACGCGGCGCAGTACACTAAACATCCCATCACTATTTTAGAAATATTTGTAGATATATAAGGGTGCAGCCTACCCTCTCGGATTGGATGTCTTTGCTTGTCATCACTAGGTGTATGGTTTACTTTTTTGCTTTTTTCCTTACACGAGAGAGAAAGAGAGGGAGAGAAATATGAACAAAATAGCTTGAAGTCTTCTCATATATCCCATACAAAAGTATCAATGGTTGGGGAGGAGTGCGGTTGCTGGCGGCAGGTAGAGGGTCTTTCTCAGAAATGGTGGCTAGTTTTCCCAAACTGGATAATTTTGGAACTTCCCCAATTAGAAATGATTCTGTTATTTGGCTCAGACCTTCAGTTTTGATAGCAGCACAAAATTTTTAGGGGATATTTATAATGGTTACCATTTGGATGTGAATATGTGAATGCATAGAGACCGACACACACAACCACACACACATATATATATATATATATATATATATATATATATATATATATATATATATATATATATATATATATATATATATATATATATATATATATATATATATATATATATATTTTAGACCAGACCAGAAAAATTAAATGTGAGGCTGGAAATACACAGAGATTTGTGAAAATGAAAGCTCAAGAAACGCGTGAGTGACAGGATTTCAAAAAGTTGGAGGGGATGTAGACAATATATGTCTATATATATATATATATATATATATATATATATATATATATATATATATATATATATATATATACATATATATATATAATGTATGTATGTGTGTATGTATTTTTTATATACTATATTTATATATTTATTATATTGAAATCCTGTCACTCACGTGTTTTTTGAGCTTTCATTTTCACAAATCTCTATATATTTCCAGCCTCCCGTCTCATAGTTCTTGTCTAAATAATAAGCCTTGGTCTTTCGGCTCATCTAGCGCCCGTAGAACCCAGCTGACGATATCATTCAATGTTATTTTTAGTTTGATAAGAATGATAATGTCCAATCCATCTCCATTTCTCCTTGATCATAATCCTGTCTGCAAATAGAACTTCTGTAATTTCCCTTGTATATGTGAAATTGCTTTAGAGATTGTCATATTCCAAGGAGACATTGACTTCAAGAGATGAATCCCTTACTGGGAATGAATCAAGTTCTTTGTCAATATTATTCTCTCTGGTTTATAACCAAGAATATGTATTTTAGTAGAGTAGTGGATTTTTTAAATGTATATGAAATGTAATCAATGTATTTATGAAACGTAATGACAAACAAGTTGAGTGATATGGTGGAATTGATCTTTCTTCAGGGCGAGAGATGTAAAAACAAAATTAGAATAACACAGCGGAAACTGAAAGCCAACAGTCAGAAAAGCAAAAGAAATCAACGATTTTCAGTTGTACTAACAGTGGAAAACTATTAGGAGTTAATAGGACAGAGTTGTAAAGGCAAAACCAAGTAATTAGTAAACAGTGACGAGTAGTCAGAGAAATAAAGGAGAAAGTAGCAGTGCGTAACAACCGGTGAGAAATCAGTCCATAAGAAAGACCGGAGCGAAACCTGTAATAAAAAAACAAACGGTAGCCTACTGTATGTCGTAAGCTGCGGAGGGGACACTTCAGCAGACTTACAAATGATTGACCTGTATTGTAAATTCAGAATGATGAATAATACAACTTTTAGTTGAAAATATACAGAGGATCAGCCAGTGATCACGAGGATTAGATATTGTCTGATGTGGCATGGAAGTCTTTCAAATAAAAATATCATTTAGGCCTAAGGATAATAGACGTCATTTTTTATCAGTACTTTATGAACTTTCGCTTTACTGCAATCTGAGCATGGGTCATCCTCCTCCGGTGACTAGAAGGTGTTATCAACACATCACGGTTCCTGGCTGACAGTTCCTCTCAGCTGTTTGATTGAATAAAATGCGCGTTAAGATGACCAAGGAGAGCGCTTCCGTTTGATCAGTACTTTCTTCAGTTTATTTTTTTTTTCCGTGCCAGATGACGTTACGGTAGTTCTTCAGTAATTTCATAAACTCAAAATAGTGCCTGTTTGACGTTAATTGCTGTACACTATGAAGCTCTTCATAGAAATTAATCTGCATCCATTACAGAACCATAATTTAAGGAAAATATTCTCATGATGTCATAAATCAAATGACTCAAGAGCACAAATTACAAAATCTTACACGTGTTGTTTGTCGTACCGCGGATTTTATACCGAGAAAACTCCAGAAGGACACAATGGGAAATTGTACCGATGTTTTTTCCTGTACTTCTATCCGTAATGCCATTTGCTTGATTCATGATGGCCGAAATCTATCTGTAGACGTGAAGTAGCAAGAGATGTGAGAGGCGGTCATCCTCTCTATTTTCGTTGGAGCACAGAATGTCTGCTGGCTACAACCCAAAACCCAGACCACTTAGTCTCTCTCTCTCTCTCTCTCTCTCTCTCTCTCTCTCTCTCTCTCTCTCTCTCTCTCTCTCTCTCTCTCTCTTCCTATGGGTAATAGTATGCGGGTGAATGTAGGCGTATGTAGTTATCTACATATTTGTGAGTACACACATGTATATGTGTATGTATGTATGTATGTATGTATGTGTGGGTGTGTGCACGGACAGAGGTAACGATGTCAGCAAAGAAAGTCCTTGGTATCAACGTGAAAATAAACTGCAAGATGTTTTGCGCCACCTACGTTTCCGGAAATTTCCCCGACGTCAAGACTCGAACGTGAAAATATTACGCGATTGCTCAGGTATTTCTTTGAATACACAGATAAACGAATGAAGTATTCACATATTCTGAGAAGGTTGCTGATAAGGTTAGGGAGAGTATGTATGCTACGTAAGTAGAGAAGTTATTTAATTGATAACTAACTAGCGTGGGAGTTTTTCATTGCATGTCCCCTTCATTTATGTAAAAAATGAATTAATCTTGATGATGTAACTGAAATTTCTAGAGAGTACATGGACAAGAGAGGGACTAGCTGGGTTGAGAAAAGTCTAAAGCAGTGTTGTTATGTCGGAGAGGTATTAGATGATTGGTTTGAATGTTACTAAGAAATATAATGTCTGATATTTTGTCAAGTTCAGAATTTGGCAGTCTGAAGACGATAGATTTTGCTGGGTGCAGTGAACCTCTCAGTACGCTTGAATGATTTTAGGAAAGTTTATAAGGATAAAAGGGTCACTGTTAAGAATACTGTATCACGATGGTAAACAAAAAAAGCAGTAGTGATGTTTTTTCAAAGGACTATGGTGGTCATATTGTCAGCTAAATGGTTCTTAGTTAATTCAAAGGAAGAAAAAGTATAATGGCGCTAATCAAGTGCTATTACCAGGTGGTGATGACCCAGCCTCTTAAACTGAGGTTAGTTTATGACTCGGGGAACACCGAAAATTAAGACATTATCTTTGGCTTTTTTATGGTTTGCTTTTTGTTTGGCTGAAAGTAACCGAACTCCTTTCGATTTCGCGGAAGGTGAATCTGAGTTAGTATCAGGATTTAATACTGAGTATAGGGGTGGTGGACTTGCTTTAATTTTTATGGCTGAGTACGCTAGGATTTTGTTTTTAAGAGCTCTTTTTTCTATTATTTTCTTGGGGAGGGGACTTGTTTCTTTACTGTTTTATGTCAAAATTATATTTATTGGCTTTTGTTTTGTATGAGTACGTGGCACTTTACCGCGATTTCGTTATGATAAGTTGATGTACCTTGCTTGAAAGAGGTTTCTTCCTGTGGCCTTAAATTATTGTATTTTTTTTAATTAAAGGTACGCCCGAGAAGAGACAGTATTCCATATTTCAGAAGAGAAGAGAACACGGGAGTGATCAAAGCATTGTATTGGATACTTGTCGTAAGATAGGGAAGGATGAGCCACATAACCAAGGAGTGTCACGCGGTACTCGATTTCTGTACGAGAAGTAATATTCACGGAGTATGTAATTAAGCGGACAAAATAAGTGTGTCCACGCCGGAACCAGTACGTGGATTATTATTAATAGAATATAAATGGAGAACAACATAAGACTTTAAGAAATGCAATACATATGCAACGACAAATAGGAAAAACTCCACGGGAGGAAAGTACATGACGCTGCACAGCACTTTTCTAGATAACCTTAAGGGTTATCTCTGAAAGAATCTGGTTATTTTAATGAGGTATGATTTTAGTATATATAATAAAGATTTTAGTCGTTTATTTTATATACTAAGTGTGTATTTGGAATATTAAAGTTTAATATATATTTAATTTTTGTTGGTTCTATCTAATATCATTCTTCAGTTTTTACGTTCATATTTTAACACTGAATTTTACTAGTATGTCATCATTCACCTATTCATTATCAATCATATCATTAATTTATATATTTCACCTTCATTATGGCGCTGAGTAATCCTGATGGATTCCGGCGCTCGGTCTTCAAGACCTAAATTTCATAATCAATCAATTACTTGCCTTCATATGACTCTGCCAAGGAATGATGCTGTTTTCTTTTAAGCTCAAATAATTTATCAGAGGGACCAATCAGTTTTGCATTAATAGCTGCTGGCAAGATTGAGCAAGACTGAAGGAAAGGAATGTGCATGTGAATGAGTGAGGTAACGCGGATCCGACAAAGGTCTTGTGATGAGAAGTATGTGTAGGGGGATCAGATCCCGTATTCTTAGGGCAACAACACTGATATAGTAATGGGAAGTGAAGACGTGATTCTCAGTTGCGACGTATACATACATACATACATACATACATACATATTATACACATAATATGTATATATATATATATATATATATATATATATACATATATATATATATATATATATATATATATATATATATATATATATATATATATATATATATATATATATACACAGGTTCACAGATAAACTACAAATCTGCTTGCAAGGAGAAAGCGAAACTCCTTAAGGTTGGAATGCCTGGCGAGTTCACCTTTTATGCAAGATTATGTCGAGTCAGAACAGGCACTCTCAAAGTTCATGGGAAAGGATGGCAAAGTTAAAATCGATCACACTTTATGGATGTATACTGAGAATCGCAGAGATGTAGCTATAAACGTCAAGGACTAATCAGGAGGACTTAATGTTAGTGTTCCAACTCATTCGTGTTTTAAGATGTTTTTGGGAAGATATCTGAATTGAATCCCATAATACATTATTAACCTTTTGCTCCAGGTGCTATAGTGTTAACTAGGAAGTGCATGAAGATGTAAGTGTTATATTGAACAACCTGCAGAATTATTATTATTATTATTATTTTATTATTATTATTATTATTATTATTAATAGTAGTAGTAGTAGTAGTAGAAATAGTAGAAATGGTAGCAATCAAATGGTATTAGCCGAAAACAAAATTAAATACAGACACTCATTGTTCAGGTTAATTTCTTGGTTCGAGAAGACAAATGACTCTGAAGGTGGATATTCAGATGTTTGTTGCACGCTAACTTTCCTGTTTTGTTGTACTGAAATATTTTCTTCTGTTGTCACCACAGTAGAATTATTACCTACTTGGCAACAAGCCTTGATCTGAGATAACGATACCAGAGACATTTGTTCATACTGATATCCTTGTTAATTTCCCACAGAAAACTTTATTAAAAAAATTCTGTTCAAAACTATCCAATCAGAAGTAAGTATATATATATATATATATATATATATATATATATATATATATATATATATATATATATATATATATATCATGAAAATTTCATTTTAAAACGGGTTTCAATTTCAGTGAAGGTTCCCATAAAATTAAGACATATCAAGTAAGACTTCATCTGTGTATTTTTATGGTCAACTATAGCTAACATCCTAACAGTATCTTAGTTGAAAATTATATCAGTATCCTTCAATGCCCTTTTAAGATTGTAACACAAATGGAACTAGGTAGTTGAATACACCATGAGGGTTGAAGGAGGGGTCATTGTTTAAGTAGACGTTAGTGTTAGTTCATTAGTTAGGCTGGGGTTGGTATTTCCTTCTTTTCATTCAGAGTATCATGAAGCTTGATTTTTTGCTTTGCTTGTGTTTAGAGAATCACTTTAACCCCCTACAAATGTATCATTCTTTTTTTTTTTTTCAAATAAAATGTCGCGTTCCCTCTGAAGTCCGTTCACCTCCAAAAAATCATTATTTCTAGTTTTACTTTCCTTTTAAAACGATTGCGGATTCACTACCTTTCAGTTTCCTTCCCTGTCCTGCGTTTGACTTCCTCACGTATTCATCTAGTTTTTCATCGGAGGTAATCCTTTCATTGCAAAGAGTCATAGCTTTCAGATCCTCAGTCTTCTGGAACTTCTTGGTCCACATACAATTCACTCATACATCACCTCCAGCACTTCAACCACGCAAAGTACTATGGGTTGGACTTAATGAATCTACCTGTGTTGTGCGCCGTATTTTTATTTATTTATTTTTTTGTTTTGGTGTTACTGTTTGTAACTCTCCTTCTTCAGTTATCCTACCAATCTTTCAGTTACATCATTTCTCTAACCATTTGTAGACTACCTTTGCTTCCTTATTTTCATAGCATTAGCTCATTTTCTGTCAAGCTCATTACGTTCATCCTTGGGTAATTTCTAACTTTTTAAACTTGAATATCAGGTAAATTACTTTTATTTCGTTCTGTGATCTACGTCATCAGTCCGATCAGACAGATAAAACAACGCTTTCCTTATGAAACATAATCTTTACTGCTTTAAAAAATATACTTTTAAAATATTGTTTGTCCTATTAGATTTTGTTTTTAGGTGCTGATTTAGAAAACTACCACAGGTCTCCGAGATAGGAGAGAGGTAGATGCGCATATTCGTGAGAAAAAGGGTACTCGGACTATTAAAAACCGGGATTGTGTGTATTCTTCTCCCAGGAGAATACATGAAAATTTTTATGCTTGCTTTCATTCAGAGTTGCCCTGTCGACATCAGTAATCTACTTTCAGTTTAAAGGCCGGGTTTGCTTTGAGGTGTTGTAATATAAAACATGCGTACCAGGTTAATGATACTAGGGTGAGCTTTCAGATTTTTCTAGATGTAAAGAAGTAGGTCCTTGGTAACTCCTTAAATTTGGCGGAAATACCGCCTGCCCTGAGTCAGAAATTCCGATTCAGCCAAGAGAGATAGGGACCTAGCTGTTTTCCTTTAAAAAAAAAAAAAAAAAAAAAAAGCAACAAGGTGCTGTATCTGTAAACGGGATTTCCGAGCATACTTGGGTATTCACCTCATCAAACTCTTGCGTGTAACTTCAAAAGATTCTTCTGGCTCAAATACTTTTACCCTTTTGAATTAAATATTAGTTAAGAAGTTTTAACTAGATTTATCTTTGACAAGACAAGAAAAAGTTACCGACTGGGGTAAGAATAATACCTTTTTTAATACAAACATTAATATTTAAAGGATAGAGGTAAAAATGATACCACCAGGAAAATTACCGAAGTTCCGTATGTCTAAGGTAATGATGAAAGGGAGATGGAGATAACTTGGACGTGTCCTTCGCACAACCCCTCCGAGAATATAGTTCATGATGATATCAGCTGGGCTCCTGTGGTCACCAGGACAGTTGGGAGACTCAGATTTCGCGTACTTGGATGAGACTTATGGGAAGGTAGGCTGCTGCACATTTGTGGAAGGTAAAGCACAGGAAGGACATGAGTGGCGGAAGTTTTGCAGAGGCTCTTTGCGTCACACGGCATTGGAGGCGGCCATGATAAAAAAGATAAAGTGGGCGAGTGAGAGCTGACGCTCTTCAGCTGCTGACATCGCTATTTAAAGCTTCTTAGTGGATGCTTGCAGATACCTGGACTTTTAAAAAATCTAATTGTCCCAAGCTGTTAATTAATCATTGGGTGCTTGTTATGGGATTGAGGTGGTTAGCTGCTGGTGAGTTCAACAACATTCTCGCTCTATATAGTAATGTTGTGGCTCTGCAGTATGGGGAAAAAACTCGATATTAGTTTGCATAATTAGAAATCGGTGACACCCCTTTCATTTTCATCTGAGGAGCACGACCACTATGTCAGGGATTTGTAATGTTGACCGTATGTTTTACCTGTAGAGGTTATAACGGTTTTACATGAACACGAAATTCCCAAAACAATACACTAACCTGCATTGTACTTCCAGTAAAAGTCTAACGGAATGTGGGTATAGGAACCACAACTTACAGAGATGAGCGTTTGGAACTGATAAATGAGGCTTTAAAGTTAACATCTCTGAGAATAGATGGTCTAGAAACAGGAGTCAACGTCTGAAAATAATCGATAGACGGCCAAATATAGTTGCCGTAAATGTTGCAGACAAATTTAGAGCCTATAACTAAAAACGGGAAAGGTGAAATTCATGTGAAAATGAAAATAATATTCGCCAAGTTAAGACTGGATTGTACATTTAATGTCATAACATGTAGATTTTATTTCCTCAGAAATGCACTGTGCTTTATTTTGAAGTAAGAGTCGGCTGGAAGAACACCTGTATGTTTCTTTCTGATTCAGAATTCAAAAAAAGAAGTGTGAGAACAAATGATGAGTACCTCAGTAGGAAGCTGTACAGATGTCTTTTTAAAAGGGGAGTTAACAGAAGATAAGAGAAAAGAAAGAAGGGTTAGTTCTGAAGAGTAAGTACGAAACCGCTCCCACATTTTTAAGAAAAACATTCTTCATTACGTAAAAATTTTTATGCTGCTGGTTTTCAGTAATTTTCCTTATTTCCGTTATCCATAACACTGATCAATTTCTTTTTCCGCGAATGCGGACGCAATTCCTGTACTAGAGACCTCTCAGCTGATGAGAAATACTGTCATAGTTTTTATATGTAACTGTTTTTCCTTTGAGCGTTACTTAAGACAAATTCTGAAAACAATAAACCACGTATTGAGAGGGATTTTTTCAAACAGAACTAAAATGGGAGCGTTGTGAATGAAGCTCATGCACGATGACGTAATCTGTGACACAGAATTCAGTTGTAGATCAGCACACACACAAAAAGAGACATACCGTAGTTCCTTAATGTGTTTCTTTAGGTTTATTTTACTTAAACACTTCCGCGCAGTAACTGTAGTACAAAGAAAAAGAATATATCCAACAATTATATGTAAACGGCATGTGCAGTCCATACTACTAATAACGTAAGAAAATCTAAAGATCATTATAGGTATCATGTGTGAATATTTAAAGTAGAAGAGTAGTAATTTTCGGTACTCTGCCACAGTGCCTACTGTAGGTAAATTATAATATACGCATTATTTTATTATAATAACTGCATGAAAAATGAGACGAATAAAGGCGCTTGCAGACAATTAGGAGGCCACGTTTTTAAGTATTCAAGAACCATTGTTGTCTGAATATAGCACACAAATTATTGGGACACTTTTGACATTAGACAGTTGATGAATCCAAGATTCCCATCCTTTTGTTATACTTGACTTTGTGTCCTTGTGTGTTTTATGTGAGACATGCATAGTTGAACGAAGACCATAATGCTGATGGCATGAGTAACTGATTTTTATAAAGTGAATCACAGGAAAGGAGTAAAGCAGTTGAATCATAGATTGCAATCCCCGTAGGGGGAGTAGTGCCGTCAGGGCACCTCATGCGCGGTGCACTGTAGGCATTACTTAAGGTTCTTTGCAGCGTCCGTTCGGCCCCTAGCTGCACCCCTTCATTCCTTTTACTATACCTTCATTCATATTCCTTCTTCCATTTTACTTTCCACCCTCTCCTAACAATTGTTTCCTCGTGCAACTGCGAGGTTTTCCTCCTGTTTACACCTTTGTAACCTTTTACTCTCAATTTTCCTTTCAACGGTGAATGACCTCATAGGTCCCAGAGCTTGGCCTTTGGCCTTAATTCTCTATTCCATAGATTGCAGTAGAATATCCGGAACGTGTTTGCAAGATGTGTAGGTATGAGGGAAATTTTGCGCAGGGTGTTTATTGGGAAAGAATTATGTATTGGATTTCGTAGTAAGAGGGACAGCCAGTAACAGAATGGTGACTTTCGAAAGCCTTTGTGTTGAGTGGAGAATCCAAGTGAAAGTTTGAGAATAAATCTGTAAGGAGTTCTCTTCATTCATTGGGCGCTTACGGTGTGATGAATAATGATTTAAAAAACAGAATGGTTTGACATGCAGAGGACATAAGATTAATCAAGAACGATGCATAGAATGTCACTCTATGGAAGTCTTACAAAAGTTATAGATTTAACCCTCTACCACATGATAGAATATCCTCTCATGTCTCTCCAGTTAGTAACCTGTAGACCAGTCATATAAGTTTTAGATGCCATTGCTTTGTCGTCAAATGGTAATTTGACTGCCATATAATGTAGTGAACCTGAAAAACAAAAGCAAAACTGACTTAAAACAAGGAAAAAATGCGCCCAAGTTTCTTCGGCGCAATCGTTTTCTGTACAGCCGCTACAGCGTATATAATCAAGGCTACCAAAAATAGATATCTTTCGGTGATCACGGTATAATGCCGTATGAGCTGCGGCCCACGAAACTTTTAACTACGGCCCTGTGGTGGCCTGGTCTATATCTTTGCCAGAAGCACGATTATGGCTAACTTTAACCCTAAAGAAAATAAGAACTAATGAGGCTAGAGGGCTGCAATTTGGTATGTTTGATGAATGGAGGGTGGATGATCAACATACCAATTTGCAGCTCTCTACCCCCTGTAGTTTTTAAGATCTGAGGGCGGACAGAATAAAGTGCGGACGTACAGCCAAAGCCGGCACAATAGTTTTCTTTTACAGAAAACTAGAAAAACGTGAGAAATGTTGGGCTTGTGGTCCTTAAACAAACCTAGGTGTGCATTACCTCAGACAAAAACAAAAGGTGGGTGTGCGCGAGTGAATGACGTCACAGACTAATCTAAGAATAAAGAGCGCTGATGTCACTAATGGATGTCACCCTCGTTATCCAGCAGTACTCTGGTATCGTGACGCATGTCAGGTATTCTCAGTTATTAATATCCGAAAAAAAGAACCTTAAAATAGCTAAATGTTCCAAGGGCGTTAAACTATTGATAAATTATATTTCAGCTAATAATATTCTTGTTATCATTCATTTTTTGAATTTACTGATTTTTTATGACATGGACTTGGTAATGTAATGAGACATTCAAGATCTTTGGGAGGTATTTTAGTTTTCTGTAAAAGAAAACTATTGTGCTGGCTTTGTCTGTCTGTCCGCACTTTTATTGTCCGCCCTCAGGTCTTAAAAACTAATGAGGCTAGAGTCCTGCAAATTGGTATGTTGACCATCCACCCTCCAATCGTCAAACATGCCAAATTGCAGCCCTCTAGCCTCAGTAGTTTTTTATTTTATTTAAGGTTAAAGTTAGCCATGATCGTGCGTTTGGCGACACTAGGGCAGGCCACCACCGGGCCGTGGCTAAAAATTTCATGGGCGGTGGCTCATACAACATTATACGTTCTACAGAAAACTCGATTGCGCCGAAGAAACTTTGGCTCATTTTTTACTTGTTTCATTTACTTCCGCTGCGTCATTGGGCCAGACTCTTGACCGAAAGGATAACATTATCGGTTCCATAATTCTCTCTCTCTCTCTCTCTCTCTCTCTCTCTCTCTCTCTCTCTCATTCAAAGGGTAACTGGCCAGCCTGAAAAAATGAAACTGGTTTTATCTCCCGAGGAATGTCAGAAGCCGCTTATCAAATGACTGAAACGTGAGGGGGCTTTGGACAAGGAAAGAAGAGACGGGGAAGTTTTATGTGTATAGAGCTGAAACGAGAAAAAGAACAGTAAAGGTTACTCCAAATACATTAGTATATAATACATATAATATATATGTATATATATATGTGTGTGTGTGTGTATAATGTGTATGTACATATCTTTGAATAAATAGAGTACAAGTTTAAACGTAAAACTGTTGATTTCTGTTGAGGTGACGCAAGTCTGATAACTAGCAATGAATGCATGAAGAATAAAGACAACATTCACCGGAAAATGTACTTGGTGCTGTTGAAGACTTTATCAGCACTGCCAGCTGTGGACCCACAGGGGAAAGAAAAGAAGCTAAGTTGTTAGAGTCGTCGGCCTCTTTGAACCAAAAGTGAGAAAGAATGTTATTTTCGACCCAGCTCAAGGTAATGAAATTGTAGTATTATAGGACAGCGAAAAAGAGATAACCTCGTTCTGGGCGAAGGGCAAACAGGCGACAGAACTGAGGGAAATTGCTAGTGCGTTTTTTAAAATAGTGGAACACTGTTTGTGAGGGCAAGTGTCCGATTGCGTGTGAGTGTGTGTGTGTGTGTGTGGGAGTGCGTGCGAGTGTGTGTGGGAGAGAGAGGGGGTGGGGGATGGGGTTGAGAGGCCGTCGCTGTTGTGCCATGTGGTGAACGCGGAATCTGTGTCAGCGAGCACTTCGATATGTCTCGGGGTTTTCCCCACCTCTGCCAAGTTGAGACACAAGGCCATGTCCGTGTCTCTTCCTCTTTCTTTCTCTATCTCTCTCTCATTTCCTCCCATTTCCTCTTTGTTACGTCCTCTGCAACTGGTCTCGTTTTTCCAGTGTCTTTGTCCTTATTATGTCTGTCTATCTTCACCGAAGCAAATCATCGCGTACAGCCATCATAAACCTTACCCTTGGCATAGTCTTACGGTTTCTTATCCATAAATTGAGGTTTCGTCCTCTCTCTTTTTTTATTCCTCCCCGAGAACATATGAAGCTCATTCATCACCACGTTCATTCCGCACAAGTTCTGTGCATTTGATGAAGATCTGAAGATTTAAGAATGTGTGTTAGTGGTACTGACACGACGAAAACAAAAAGTATTCCATCATCATATTTCGCATTTTAGATTTTTAGGATATACTGTTTATTATGTTTGAATGTCAACTATGATTAAAAAATAAAACTTGAAAAAGATTTACTCTCCACAGACAGTAAATTTAGAGGCAGATAAGCTAGAACCAAGTTATAAGGAAGTTTAATCATTCGTCCTGTATATAATCTGATTTTCTTTAAAATCGTGCATTAAGTACCCTGAGCAAGCCGCTTTGGCTTGCTTTTCTCTCTTGCTCTAGATTTGCTGTAGTAGATATGTTGAGCAAATCAAAGTCTGACTTGGTTTTAAATTTTTCTGTCGGATGGCTCGGCAAATCATAGGGTGATGTGGTCGCGGATCTCTTGGCTACTCAACTGCACAAAGCTAATTTAGTCCAAAGCCTGAGCTCACAACGTCTCGTGTTATATTTCTGAAATGCCAAACTATTTAAGGTAACTGCAGTTGAAGAAATTGTTGAGTCACTGAGAGGTGATAACAAACTGAAGAGAGGAACATTTGTTGCCTCAGAATTTTTGCATGCAGGGAACTATTTCTTCAGCTGTTTTGGCTCGAGACCAGATAATCTCACACAGAATCAAATAAACTACGTAGTGGACGTTGACCAGTTTGTTCCAATTCCTTAGGATGCTCATGCACGAGCTTTGTGACACCACAGATTTAGAATTAACAAAAATCCTCAGAACACCTTACTTTTAAAGCTAATGACACCAGTGCGACCAGATCTTCCAATACACAAAAATAATTCCCCTTCAAACAAAAAAAAAATGTTCTTGTTTAAAAACTTATTCTTAGACCTGCGTATGTGTGAAAGTTTTGCGACGTATTCTACTCCACCGTTACAGTTGCACCTACAAATGTATGTACTTAATATAAGTATGCATTTGTGATAGGACCGTAGCTCCCTGGAATAACAGTGATTTTCTCATCCTGGGGTCTTTGTTGTGAGAAATTTTAGTCATTAAGCATTGTTGATTCAACAACTTGCTCTTGTGTTTTGTATATAGTTAGCTGGTTAAATTTAACAGTTAAGAAAAAATCAACTTTAAAACATACTTTTGGTTGAAAAAATAAGTGATTTGTATTGTCAGTTAGTGTGTGTGATTTTATTTTATTGTTCAAGAAGGCCTCGTTGATGTACTTTGGCAACTGTTAGAGTTTAAAATTAGAGAGATCGATTTCTTAGTCATCCAGCCTTGATTCAGTCCAATGAATGCTAATAAAAACGTAAAGCATAAAACATCTCAAACCTCTTCCGAGGGTCGCCTTAATCTGACTGAAACCAGAACTTGATAAAGAAATTTACTTGGAGGAACAATGGACTGCAATATGGAATGATTTCATATTCGACGATATTTTAAAAAGAAAATCAGTTTCGTCAATGACAGTTGACAATACTGGTCTGTACTGCGAAAGCGGCACTGCAAGGAATAGCCTAGTGTTACAGTTAAAATTCAGCTGCTATGGATTTCGTAGCTGGACAAGAAATACAACCATTTTCACGTTCATGAATCGCTAGCCCGTTTTTGTCCACTGACAGTAAACTTGCTAAAGTATGTATATATATATATATATATATATATATATATATATATATATATATATATATATATATATATATATATATATATATATATATATATATATATATATATATATATATATATATATATATATATTTCCGAGCACTTGTCACAGTCAAGTCACAGACCAAAAATCTCGATTCCTTCATGGAAGTGAGAATAAGTGTTTTAATCGAGTGATTGTAAGCTTTTATTTATTCTTGTGAAATGGTCATTAGAATCAAGGTGTTCAGTTAGGTTGTAACATGTCATTTCTAAAACTGATTTAGTTGTACAAGGAAATAAATAATAAAACAAGTAAAAAATGCGCCGAAGAGTCTTCGGCGCAGTCGAGTTTTCTGTTCGCGTATAATGCTGTATGAAACTTTCAGCTACGGCCCATGCAACTCGTAGCTGCGGCCCATGAAACTCTTAGCCGGGGTCCATGAAACTCAGCCACGTCCGGTGGTGGCCTTTCCTATAACGTTGCCAGACGCACGATCATGGGTATGGGCAACTTGATCCTTAAATATAATAGAAACTACTGAGGCTAGAGGGCTGCAATTTGGTATGATTGAAGGTTGGATGATCAACATACCAATTTGCAGCCCTCTATCCTCAGGAGTTTTGAAGATTTGTGGGCGGACTCAAAATGTTATCTGCGGCATCCGTTTTTTAATTCAAGTTAATTTTTTTTGTCTTCGAGTCAGTGGAGAATTCCTCTGAGAGCCTAGATTATGATAGTAATTATCGTCTTTCCAAACCGTCCGAGATTTTGCCATTTATACAGTAATAACGTGCTTGTATGTTTTGCTGACGCTAGTACTTCATGAAATTTACATTAGGTCTTAATTGAGAGTTAGGTAGCTATTTGTTTTTTTTTTTTTTTTGTAGAATGAATGTAACTTATTGATAAGTGTGAATATATTGCATGCATTTAGTTTTATGTTGTGGCGAGTTGCTCTGGAAAAACAGTTTTCCAGTATCACAATCTTCCAGGTTTTAATATAATTCCATGGGGTTAGGACTCATTGTTTTCCTCCTCATTGTTTCGCAATCCCTGAGCAAGGTAAATAGGGAATGAATAACACGACTTGCTCATATCAGAACATCTTTTGCCATCAAGTGATACTGACTGATTCCTTTGTATTGAACGCGTCGTAAACATTACTCGCATGAAAATCTTGTGGTGTGACGGGTCACGGATGCAGTGGGCACAGTGAAAATAACGGGATAAGCCTCTGAAGAGGCTACTATGTTTTTTTTTTTTTTTTTTTTTTTACAATTGGAAAATGTGAAGCCACAGTTTTCGGAACAAGTTACTCTCATTTGTGTTTATAAAGAACTTAATATATATAAATATATATATATATATATATATATATATATATATATATATATATATATATATATATATATATATATATATATATATTTTGTTGACGCGTCGTTAACAACTCGTCAAGGTAGGTGCGGCCAGTGATTCATATGAGATAATATGATTTTTGCTTTCATTTTCATTAGCCTGGTTTTCTCAGTCAGTAAAGACGATTAATATTTTGTTACCTGACAGCACCTAGCCAAAGCTTTCTTACAAAAATTGAAAACTTTTCGGTAAAAAGAAATATACATACATTATATATATATATATATATATATATATATATATATATATATATATATATATATATATATATATATATTTTTAATTATATAGATTTTTTAATTGTGTGTAAACTGCACATGTATTTATACGCATATATTTAATTATATGAAACCGCTTTGTCAGAGATTTGAAAATGAAGGGATGATTTTTTGTTACGTTCAGACCTTGAGAATCTCAGGTGATAGATGTGCTGTGGATTATAGTGGGAGTATTGGGTAAAAAAACGTCGTGATGAAACCGAAGATTATGAAAGACTATGTAGAAGAGAGAGCTACTAGTTTGGCGGAGAACAGCTTCTCTGACGAAAATGTCTTTTAAGACTGTTTAATGCATTTCTGAAAGGAATGGCAGATGCAGTGAGAGAAAGTAGGGAAAGGACGGGACAAATATGTGAAGAATTTGGGATGAGAAACGAGGTCAAGAACTGAGTATGGAGTAGCTGATGTTTGCAAACGATGCTCTGTTAATTAGTGATAGTAGAAGGCCGCAGCGATTGGAGGAAGGGTTTCAGTATGCATGCTGAGGAGAAAGTTGAGAGTAAATGTCAGTAAGAATAAGGTTATGAGAGTAAATGGAAGCCAGGGAGTTGGAGCAATGAAAGTTAATTGTAGATTATATCAAATGGAAGTAGATTTTTCAGGTATGTTGGAATAAATGTGTCATGATTTAGGATGGGAGAGGACGCGCACCTCGGTAAAAGTGAGACATGGAAGAAAGGAGCAGCTCTGTAAATGGCTTTAAAAAGAAGACTATCTATGGACGTGGTGCATGGATGATTCTTCAAATTTAAGAAGTTGGACGTTAATGTGATGAATGATTTCTTTGTGTATATATGTGATGTAAGAATTGTAGAAGTGGTTCATCGTAAGGACACGGTGAAGGTGTCACAAAAATCATAGGGTTGGTAAAAAGGCGGACAGTGTTTTTCGGTGAATACGAGAGGGTAGGTGTGAGCGGGATACATATATCGGATGTGTTGGGAGGGAAGATGAGGAATAGTGTCGTCGGAAATGTGGGTGAGCTGAGGTTTTGGCACAGAAGGGCTTCTACAGCTGTTTTTGTGCGTTAATGTTCATTCGTTTGTTAATTTTGTTTTATTTCTTATTTGTTTCGCAAATTGGCATTCAGTTCCCATTTAAGTCTAAATCCATATGTATGTTTGCTCATTTGGAGTACTAATGAATGATAATAATATATAGAGTAGAATGTATGTTTTTTGGTATATTGCACTATGACTGCATTGTACCCATTTGCGCTTAGCAGGATTGTATTTCTCTTTGATTGTTCTATGTAAAGTTAGTTTCCATGCCTGAATACGGATTTTGGTGTTGATTTAAAGCTGAATTGTTGTAATTTATTGTAGCATGCATAGATCAAAATAACAAATAAATGAAAGTCAAAGTGACTTGCTGAAGTTAGTCACGAACAAAAATCTCACGTCTCTGCTTATAAAGTATTAAAGACATGCAATTTTTTGTACCCCGTAAAACCACAATTGATTGCCTAGACAGGAACCACGAAAATAGCATATGTTTCTGCTATAATGTTGTCGGCTGTACTTCATTACCACTGATAGAGGTGTTCCTGTGTCTTTGTCGACCTTGCAAGTGTCTTACCCAAGCTAAAACTCGGCTCTTTATTCTTTTTGCTCTTAAGAATGTACTAAGTGGCCGTCGTTTTAGCTCCACTGCCAACTCAGGCAATTTATCTTTAAGACACGGGAAACAACAGCAGTCAGGTGCATCTTGATGAATTTTTCATTGCCAACATATAAAATGAATTGAAGTGTTTTCTTATTTTGCTGTGGCTTTCTGTATGTTAATTACATTATGAATAATCTGTTTTTTCTCACACTGTCTGTAAGGCATAAACAAAGTCATTTAAATTTTTATTGACGTTATGTACATGATGAATTTCTTTTTCTCTTTTTACTATGCTTATAACGCACATATATACTTGGAAATGTACAGAGCATCAACTAGTTCAAACAGCTATTTATAAGAAGAGAGAAACATGCATTGACGCTGCCGACTTCATCGTAAAAGAAATGAAATAAGATTCCATTTATTTTAAGACAAATGTGAAGAGCAAAAACAAATAAACTGCAAGCTAAACTCGGATGAGATTACAAAACTTTGGCAGAATATGAAGGCAAAAGAGGTTGCGTTGCTTAAAAGCAAAAAGTAGTTAAATTCAAAGCTCGCCGACTCACGAATTTGGCCATTGTGCGCTCTTTAGTCAATGCTGAGAAAATAGAAAGACAAAGTCAGTGTCGAGGGGCTATTGACGCTGACTACGTAAACAGGTACACTTTTACATACATTTCCGGGGGGGGGAGGGGATGGGCGGGTGGGTGGTTAGTGCCATCAGTGGACCTCACGCGGTGCACTATAGGCATTAACAAAGGGAGCTGGCAGCACCCCTTCGGCCCGTAGCTACACCTACTCTTTAGCCTTTTGCTCTATCCCGATTCCGGCCTCCTTGCTTTCATCTTGCTATCCAACTTCTCAAACAATTATTCTTAGTGCGGCTGTGGGGCTTTCGACCTTTCGTGTTTAGGCTTCGTCTCCTTTGTTTTCTAGATCTCTTTTATCTTACTGTCCAATCACCTCGTTTCACTTTCTTAAGCGCTGAATGGCTGAAGTTGTTCCAGTGCTTGGCTCTTATAACGTACATTCCAAACATCCACTCCCTTCCACACAAACACACACATTCACGCACATACGCACACACATATATATGTGTATATATATGTGTGTGTGTGTGTGTGCGCGCGCGCACGCGCGTACGTGTGGGCATATAACTGCATATACTAAATACCAGGGTGTTTAGTGATTGTACTGCAAATTGGCGTTGCAACAAGTATCTTCAACGTCGATGGAAATTTAATATCAATACCTAAAGGTGTGTAACACAAAGGAAACTAATTAATAACAAATGATATGGAAGGCATAAAGTAAGAGTTCAGATAATTTAAGAATAATAGAACATTACAATAAAAGGGTCATTTTAAGTGTCCTCCTGTACATGGGTAGTACAGTCAGTGCACCTCGCGCGGTGCACTGTAGGCATTACTTAAGGTTCTTTGCAACGTCCCATCGGTCCCCCTAGTTGCAATCCCTTTGATTCCTTTTATTGTACCTCCATTCATATTCTCTCTCTCTCCCATCTTACTTTCCACCCTCTGCTGACAATTATTTCATAGGGCAACTGCTTTGAGGTTTTCCTCCTGTTACACCTTTCAAACCTTTTACTCTCGGTTTTCGTTTCAGCGCTGAATGACCTCATAGGTCCCAGCGCTTGGCCTTCGGCCTAAATTGTATGTACATATTCTATTCCAAGTATCCAGTGCTCCTCAAATGCAAATACCTTAGTTGATAAATATTCTGAGTAACGTACGTTTTCTTTCATTAATACAAAGTCGCAATCGAGAGTCGCACAAGTACTCTGCGTCATTTATGTTTGTTTTGGCGAAAGGCAGGTAGCCTCTGTTTTTCTCGAGTACACAGTAGGAGTAAACTCAGTAGTAAGAAATCTCCGTACTCCTAATCCAAACTCGGATCCAATCCAAAATATAATCAACTGTTCGTGTAAACAGCAAGTCTTCAAAAATCTCCGCAGTGGGTAGTGCCGTCAGTGCACCTTACACGCTGCACTGTAGGCGTTGCTTTAGGTTCTTTGCAGCGTCCCCTCAGCCCCTAGCCGCAGCCCCTTTTATTCCTTTTACCGTGGCCCCGTTCACATTCTCTTTCTTCCATCTTACTTTCCACCCTCTCCTAACAATTGTTTCATAATGCAACTGCGAGGTTTGCCTTCTGTTACACCTGTCAGGCTTTTTTTACTGTCAGTTTTCGTTTCAGCGCTGAATGTCCTCATAGGCCCCAGGGGTTGGCTTTTGGCCTACATTTTATGTTCCATTCCAAGCCCTCAGAACCTGAAAAACCATTTCGTGAGTTTTCATGACATCCTGCTAAAAGAATTTAGCCGTACAGAAAAAAAAAAAAAAACGAAATAAAAAAACTAACCTCTTGTGGTGGCTGCCTCGGATTCTCATCAAATTCGAATCGGTTTCTCCTGAGAAGACGACGGTTCTGAAACATTCAGAAAAATCCGTCCGATTATTTGCGTGTAATTCGGCTACAAGACAGACTTAGCAGTAAAAAACACGACGTTCTTGGTAAGAGTAACTATAATAAAGAAGAGTGAAACGAAGGCAAAAACGAATGATGAAGAGAAACTGTTGTAATAACAAAAGATGGAGAACTTTAAACGTTTGAAAGAAAATTATAAAAAAACCATACAAAAATTTATGGGTTTAGGGTTATATTGTCTTAATTTTGATGACAGATATATACATATATATATAGGATTGAAGAAATATATTCAAAGCAAAAACCAATTGGAAATAAACTCACTAAATGAGACAGTCGCCTAAAACTCGAACTCAGAGACAGTCGCCTAAAACTCGAACTCAGAGACAGTCGCCTAAAACTCGAACTCAGAGACAGTCGCCTAAAACTCGAACTCAGAGACAGTCGCCTAAAACTCGAACTCAGAGACAGTCGCCTAAAAACCGAACTCAAGAGACAGTCGCCTAAAAATCGAACAATTGCTATACATTGGTCAACCAGAATTTTTTTATTCCTTCCAGCGTCTTAGGAAACGAAAATAAAGCTGGAATTTCCTTCACTCAAGCTATGAATAAAATTAGATGATTATGAGGAAAGTTGTCATCCATTCGGCAACAAAGTCTGAATGAAATTTTAATTTAAAAAGTTCAAATGGGCATTATTACGAGAAACTTCTTAGCCTCTACTTCATAATGCCGCTGATTTCGTTGGAGTAACTGATATTCTTAATAGTGAATGATGATTTTGGAGACGGAGTATGCTTCGGACAAGAACCGCAACCGAACGTCATGACGCCATTATTAATATTGAGTAACCAATAAGGAAGCGCCACGTGTCAATACCGTGATAGGCTAGTCATAATGACTGTCATTCATTGGTATCGAGTAACCTGTCAGGAACGACTAATGTATCAATTCTTTACTGGTTAATCTGATTTGCGTGATATGATTGTTTAATGTGAGAATGCCGTGCATAGCTATGGATATCATGAGTGCATAGGGTGCGTGGTAAGTTATCAGTATGGGGGGGAGAGGGAACAGGAAGGGAAAATGATTGGGGGAGGTGAAGAGATACTGGAGTACTGATGGGGTATGGTAGGGTTAGATGGAATGGGGTGGTGAAAGGAAGCAAAATGGAGAATGTGTTTCAAGAAAACTAGCCTCGTTGTCGAATTCCTAGATTGTACGAGAAAGGAGCAAATTTTTCTCCTTCCCATTTCGCTGAAGAATCTTGCATTAAATCATAACTCTTGCACACTCTGAACACTTTGAATACTAGAAAAAAAAAAAGCTGAAACTGCCAGGGTAGGAATACTGTAATCGGCTCTTACTATTGGTGGTTCATACAGCAAGTGGCACTGAAACCCTTCTCTGCTAATGAATTAATAATCTTAATAAAAGGACCTATTAGCTCTTCTTCACAAAGCATGATTAAGACGTATTGGTCATCTCTTCATTCTTACTGCGGGAGGGAGCGGAAGGTGGAATTACATCATTATTCGACATGTGAATGGAATCGGAATAGTTCTAAAACAATAGGCATTGGTTCTAATGAGGCACAAACAGATTATCAGTGATTGCTATTACTGTAAATAAGTGTGTGTGTGTATGTATATATATATATATATATATATATATATATATATAATATATATATATATATATATATATATATACATAAACATGTATGTATGTATGCGTGTATGTGCATATGCGTATGTGTGTGTAATGTGCAACTTTGGTAAACGTTAATATCTTCCAAATAAACAATTGGGTTTCATAAGTTTTATTTGTGAATCTTCTGTGCAAGGAGTCTACAGTTTTTGTTGGCTCTAATCAGGCTCTAATTGGACTCCTATACATCATTCAGAATAATGGCGGTGCTCTCTTAGTCACCCAGAAAATTGGGGCGGCTGTTTATCAACCTAAGTATTAAGGTAACCCTGGATTAGCCGGTCTCGCAAACATTGTCATCCATGATTCGCATTGTACAAGTAACACTATTTAACGATTCTGAGCACTTGGTGTTACCTTTCACTCTAAGGTTTCTTTATCACAACTCTTGAAAGTTTTGTAGTCCAGTGCTTATATTAAACCAGGTATTGTTTGTAAAGCTCCCTATATGTCCTTATGTCACATGCCTCAAATACTGCTCCCAGTCGAGGGGTTGAACAATCAGTGCACCTCACGCGGTGCACTGTAGGCGTTACTTGAGGTTCCTTGCAGCGTCCCTTCGGCCCCTAGCTGCAACCAGTTTCATTCCCTTCACTGTTCCTCCGCTCATATTCTCTTTCTTCCATGTTACTTTCCACCCTCTCCTAACAATTGTTTCTCCGTGCAACCGCAGTGTTTTCCTCCTACACCTTTAAAGCCTTTTTACTCTCAATTTCCCATTCATCGCTGATTGACCTCATAGGTCCAAGTGTTTGGCCTTTGGCCTAAATTTTATATTCCATTCAAATACTGCTCAATTGTCCAAATGTCAGCATCTTCCTTGGATCTACCTTTTTAGACAAGAGTAGCCGAAGAAGGGGTTGCTATTTTCCCAGTAACGGTAATTATAAGTCCGAAGGGATGCCACGTTTCACACCTTCCACAACAAAACGTCTTTGATTCTCTTTACTGTCTTCATACCAAGTGCTATTATTGGTGTTGGAGACCGTAAATTTCAGAGTATTTTTATTTATATTCGTTATTTAAATGTTAGTCTCTTCTCTCTTTTCTCTTTGTTCTCTCGTGAGCTCTTTATTTTGTGAAAGCTTGTTTTGCAAATCGGTAGCCTGAATGTTTCCGTATTTTGTGTAATAATATTTCCTCTATTCAGCTGTTGTAAGCTTTCAGTTCATGCTTTTACAAATATGCTAGCTGCACGAAATGAAGGCACTTGTGCTTGTCAAGATGAAAATGAGAAATAGAAAAAAGTTCTTGAAGAGTAGATCTCCTAAATTTACTTGTCCGGAGACAGAAACGATTGATATTCAGTGGCTGGATCAATGGGAACATTGCAAAACGTTTTGTTTATTAAAGCATTTATGTAATATTATATGTTTTCATGAGAATGTAACATGAATAAAGAAACAATAGCCTCCAGGCATCATTTAAAGGTAGCTCTTGGGTTCATAAAGACATTGGAGAAAGATTCGAAACAAAATCAGTTGGAAGTAACACAGTTTACCAATGTAATCATAATTTCCAAAAACAAGTGATAATACAGGCCTGTGCCCTATACTCAGGGACTCCCCATAGAAGGGTAGTGCCGTCAGTGTACCTGACGCGTAGTGCAACCTGTTTCATTCCTTTTAATGTACATCCATTCATATTCTTTCTTCCATCTTACTTGTAACAGTTGTTTCACAGTGCAACTGCTAGGGTTTCCTCCTGTTACACCTTTCAAGCCTTTTACTCTCAATTTTCCTTCCAGCGCTGAATGACCTCATAGGTCCCAGGACTTGGCCTTCGGTCTAAATTCTATATTCTATTCTATACCTGGGGACTTGAGTGTTCTCTGAGTGCCAAGAAAAGGAAGGTAATTACCTAATAACAGGCGCGTCATTCCCGTATTGCTATACATGCTCTTACAACTTGCAGCCATAAAGTCCTACATAAAAGCTTTGCAGGAATGCTGATGTGATAAAAACCTTCCCAGACCTTGTGTTCAACATAAAACTTACACTTTTTGTACCAAATGTGAGGGAAAACACCACTGGTGGGCTTGTTTAGATTCACTAGGACAAAGAAAAAACTGAAAAAAATAAGAAAACTCTCTCACCTGTTATTGGCTCCACAAGGTTTGTGGAAAACAACACATCTCTTTAATTTATTCATTGCTCTCTCTCTCTCTCTCTCTCTCTCTCTCTCTCTCTCTCTCTCTCTCTCTCTCTCTCTCTCTCTCTCATCCTATGGGATGTCCGTAAAGATGGATTTTAAGATTGCGGACTCCTTTACTATGTACAACAGTACCTTGAGAGATGATATTTATTTCCCAACAAAAAATGCAACAGACATGTTTGTTTTGCCAAAGAGTAGCAGGAGGATCCCGAGGGCTCAACAGTAATAGTTATTCTCTGTACTTTATAATCTATTCGGTCCTTACGACAGACAGAACGAAAATCGAATAAAAGAAAACATCCAGTGAAATAAGATAGAAATAAATATGCGAGGAGCAAAGAGAATGAATGCGATTTTAAATACTTTGAAAAACAGGAATGAAACTTTATTATGTGTGTCAAACGTTCTATATGAAATTGGGATTTTTTTCTGGAAAAACAAGAGAGCACATTTTAGGAAATTAATTTTACGTTGTAACGCATTCCTCTTTTCAAAGCAACCAGTATGTTGCCAGTGAAACTAACACCATTTTATCAAAGTAACGATTTCTTACACACAAAATTTACGATGATTCCAGAATACTGATTTAAGAAGAGGCTTAAGAAGAAGCACATTCGAGCAGTCAGCCATTTCCTAAGTTTCTCATTTTCTCATTTTACGAGATCATACATTTTTTTCACAATTAACGCGAAGGTATTCTCTTGTCACAGTAAACACCCGGTCAATTATATTTACGCACCGCAATTTATTATGCTTTACAAAAGAGAACATGTGCAACGTAACACACACAAAAAAGGTATGTCGTAAATTATAATGAAGGAAAATAAATGAATCACTGGCTAATACAACACTCGGTGAACGACTAACAATATTCTTTTAAAATTTCGACGTCGTAAAGGGCAAAAAATAAAATCAGTAACTCGGTAACAATGTAGCACTCGCTCTAAAACAGTCAGTGAACAAGTAACACATTACCTATTTGTGTTCTGTAGACATGAGTTTTTTCAGTGTCTCTCAGACAGGACCCACCTCTATAGACCAGGTTCTTCTTTCACACCTTCCCCTCGTAGGGGGTTAGTGCTGTCACTGCACCTCACATGGAGCACTGTAGGCATTACTAAAGGAATTTAGCAACTTCCCTTTGTAGCCTACTACTTCTCCGTCTTCGCTTCCTTTGCTCAGTCTTGCAGTCCGACCGCTCTAACTGTTATATACTTCTGGATCCCTGCAATCTGGATCCCTTTATTGCAGATGTCACCTTACACAACTCACACTTCACCTGTTCACTTGTCGCCCTCTCTGTTGTCATAATTGTCATAAACGGGTTGTGTGATTTTTCTTCAATTTATATACTATCGAGCCAGTTAGTCTTTGTGATTGTTTGTGTGTTGCTTTATCTTACCCTCAGCCAGATTTTTAGCTGCAGCTCTTTTACGTAGGTTTTTGCTTTGAGCGGTGGCCGCCAACATTCTCTGTTAGGTGGAACACACTGATCATAGTGGGCACTTTCTGAAGAACAGCAAGTAGGTCTGCCCCATTCGTAGTGTACGTAGTTTATTCAGTTCTTCCATCACTCTTGACTTTTACCTGACTCAAACGTCATATACGTGTACAGAACAAAACTAAACTTTTTATGCATAAGTGGGAAATTTTTGAAAGGCATGTAGGTAAGTGCCATGAAAAAAGGATACGTACAAATCCCGTCTTAAATATGAATGACCTTGTGATCAACCATTTTCGGATGAGATGAATACTCATTCATAACCCCTGCTAGGCTGTGGCTGCAAATTTGAGTAAGTTATTAAGTAACTTAAAATCTCAATCTTTGTTGATGATAACCGAAATACCACAGTGTTAAATACAGAGTTTAATATACTTAAACATACACATATATTTCTCTCTCTCTCTCTCTCTCTCTCTCTCTCTCTCTCTCTCTCTCTCTCTCTCTCTCTCTCTCTCTATATATATATATATATATATATATATATATATATATATATATATATATATATATATATATACATACATACATTAATATTAAGCCTCAAATACCCTTGATGTTGAATTAACTTGGGAGTGATTTACACCCAAAGGGAATTATGTGGTAAGTGCATCTACCCCGGCCAGGATCGAACCTATGCATTTTTGGTTTTATACAGAGAAGAAATTGACTTCTTAATTCAGCTACACATTGGGGAGTGAATAAATAAGTCACTGTCATCTGTTTCAAACTAAGAAGGCATAGGTTCGAATCCTGACTGGCCAGATACAATTTTGGTGAAAGATTTCCCTAGGTAAAGTTAATTCGATATTAAGCGTTTTGCTTGTTGCTTTGGACAGCTTCTGTATTTGTTTAGCCTGCCATACTAACAGCCATTTTCTTTTCACTTCATGACAGACGGGCATCTTTGTCCAGGCTTCATTCGTAGCCTGTAACCCAAATTTGGCTTCTCCATTTCCATTCTAGGTTTGACTGAGGCTCCTCGTGTCGATTGTCTCTTTGGTGTTCCATTATCACCGGCTCCACGATAAGCTGAATTTTCTAGCTGGAGCAAGAGTGTAAAGAGATTATCAAAGACGACATGTTCTAGAGCATGGAGGTTTATTTTATCCGTTAAGGATATAACCACAATCTGACCCAATGTCAGCGATATCAGTGTAAGAAACGAAGTATAATTGCATGAAGGAATGGACGTTGGAAGAGCGTGCTGCCTGAATTTCGAAGCCAAATCTTATGGGTCTTCCTCTAATGAATTGCTTGAAGCCCTTTGTTGTCACTAGTAATGGACCATGATTTCATCTCTTTGATGTAAGTTATGAGTATTGAATATACTTAAAAAAAGCACGACCCTTTTAGTATCTGTCATCTGCCAGTTTCATTTTGTTTACAGCACGTTCCCCAGGCACCAAATAATCTACTGAAATATGTTTCACCTTAGCTGCTATGTTACCAGATTACTGAACAGATATGGAGAATTAGAACAGTAAAATTAATTAGAGGGAAAAATGTTACCCGGTATATCCCCCAAGAATGAATAGAAATGTCCTGAAATTTCCCCCGGGTGACAATATTGTTAGGAAGTGACTTCGGTTACGCACAGAGCAAGCTCTTTTGACAAATATCTCTAATCCGCTCATTTGTCCGGAGTAAGTCTGCAATCCAACGGATTTTTATCGTCTGCTTCAGTTTACTCAATTCATCGTCTAGTGGTTGAACAAAGACTGGTGCGTTAGTTTCAACGCATGTCGTATTTTGGTGCCAATTGTAATCAATTTCCTTTGTCTTCAGTGAGGTTTTTGGTCTGAATGCTCCTTTTTGTGGGGTAGGTTACGTGCCTTGGCTTTCAGCTGCATTATTTCGTGTTGAGGCGAACCAAGAATTTCTGGAGCATTTTGTCTACACGGGACCCTGCACTTTTGAAATGTTATTTTTGAATTTGCCAAACCAAGAGCACCGTTGGATTGGCATCACTGTGGTACCCCATTAGAATCTCGCAGAAGTAGGGACTCTTGAGTTGCTTCTTGTACTTGATAATCATTGAAATCGTCTGCCACTGACTCTTCAAACATTTTGTCAGAGGAAACAGCATCACCTGGAAGAATCTTTGGTGAATATGAACAGGATTGCATGCGACTCTATCACCAGACACACTCAACCACATTCAGTGTCAGCCCTCGGTGAAACGATGGCAGTATCAATTTTTGTCACCACAAGTCAGCCTGAAAAGGCACACCAAAGAATTGTTACAGACACTGACAGACAGAACGACGGACAGGCAGACAGACAAGGAGACTAAAAGATGACAGACGGCCAAGACGATGGAAACAGTTGGAGGACTAATAAATGATGGATAATATGCAATATTGTGTGTATGTATCCGTATGTATTTAAGCGTGGATAATATATATATATATATATATATATATATATATATATATATATATATATATATATATATATATATATATATATATATATATATATACTGTATATATTGCATGAATGTGCACATTGTGTGTACTGTATACTTGTGTGTTCATATATGCATAAGTCCCGTATATGCATGTGTGCCCATTGCACATGTGCAATGGTACACGTACATGTGTATTGTATATATGCATATATGGATAAACTCGTATATGTATATATATATATGGATAAATATATATATATATATATATATATATATATATATATATATATATATATAGATAAACTCGTTACCTTGGTGAATTACGTGGATGTGTTATACAGTATGTATATATATAAGCATGTATATGTGAAAGCTAATAGTTTAATGTAATTGCACGTAAATGTCTTTATGTGCCTCCCCACTGGAAAATGCGGACCTTTATGAAGGAATATAAATGCTATTTGGCAATATTTTATAGGAGTCTATGATATAATTTAATGTGAAAAGCTTGAATGTGACCGAATCCATTCACTTCAAAGCTCAGTGTCAGGGAATCCCGCCACACAAATTGTTTCTGCCTCTGCCTGTTATCGAAATATTGAAGCTATAATAGTACATGTGTTATGATATAATACAAGCATTGAAGGCATAAAGCAAAAAATGGAACCATAATTACCTGTAAAATATTCATAGCAAAAAGTCCGCTTACCTTTTCTTATGAGTAGGTTGGGTTACTGGTTGTGGTATTTTGAACCACGAATGTTCAAGAATACTCTGAGAAGGTGTAAGGAGTTACAAGAGAATATGCCCTGGGCTGTGACTAGTTTAAAGCAAGCTTGTTGCTGGATTGATAGCAGATGTATCGTTCAATCTTACTCTAGATTACATAAAGCTCTTTGAATTGGTTGGCAGAATTTTCTGCTACGTGTCTCAAGATCAAGTACATTCTTTGTCATCTGGTATTTGCTTTTCACATACATAGATTTCCTTCTTCAAATAAACTTTTATTGTATTTTCAGGTCTCTTGCTATTCTTTCTTCAATGCGAGATTCCTTGTTTTTAGTTCTTTCGTTCCTTTTTATTATGTCTGTTCTTTTACTCATATTAATCTCTTCGTCTTGTGTATTCATCCCTTTGAGTAATTTTTGGTCTTCTTGCTAACGCATAGTTTTCTTTCTTCTGTAGAATTGTTATACTTATATTTGCAGACTGTCATATGAACAGTATTTCTCCTCATCCTGCACTGAGCAGTACCCTGTGTTCTCTCTCTTTCGTTCCCTGTTATATTTCCTAGCTCTATCTTTTTACTTGCTTCTTTTATCATTTGTTACATTCTTTGTTATGTCCCATCTCTCGTATTATTCGTTTGGTTTTTTGTCGTGTTTTCTATTATCACTCTTTACTTTTTCTCCCACAGATTCTCTAACCATCCATTACACATTCTTTGACGTCTTCCAAACTCCCTGCATTTCATCTTACATCCTAAGTAAACCTTCTCTCCAATTCCTCTTCTCATTCACTACCTTTTTCCCTGCCATGTCTTTGACGTCTTTTTCTTCTTTTTTCAGGATATAACGGACATCGTGCGGATGATCCGCAGCGGAGACAAGATGGGGATTCAGATTTACCTGAGGAAGGGGGGAGATCCCAATGCCCGCAACCAGATGTGCTGGACGCTCCTTCACCTGGCCAGTTTCGAGGGACAGGCGGAGATTGCGGAGGTACTCATTGACGCAGGAGCCTCGGTAAATAATTATGTTTACGTACATGAATATATACAGTATATAATCATGAAGCTACAAATGTCGCTTAATATCAAATCCACGCTGCCTCGGGAATATCCCCGAAGGGGAATTTATAAGTGATAAAAGGACCAGCACTGCCGAGTCTCGATCCCGCGACACAGATACGCATCCAGCAACTCCAGTGGACGTTACCACTGAGTGCCCGTCTCGATCCCGCGACACAGATACGCATCCAGCAACTCCAGTCGACGTTACCACTGATAGCGAGACTCGGCAGTGCCCGTCCATTTATCACTTATAAATTCCCCTTCGGTGATAATTTTCCATCGGGGATAATCCCGAGGCAGCGTGGATTTGATATTAAGCGACATTTGTAGCTTCATGATTGTATATAAATCACGGTGTGATAAAAAATGTCATATACAGTATATACATAAGGGAATGTAAAAATTATAGGATGTAGGGTATAAAGTAATTTGTTTATATAGAGCATGATTTTCATGATGAAAGCAAAGCTCTTGTTAGAACACGGAACTATAATAGTAGAATGACTGGTAGGGTGTAAAAGTGGTACTCAGACGAAGTTGTGATATGTATTGTGGTCGCCCATTACTGCAATGGATTTAGTGATAAAAGAAGTCAGAGAAACAACACATAAAGGCGAAATTTTATCAGCTAAGAACATGGGATGTGAATGGAGTTTGAAGGGGATAATGTTTGTAAAAAAGTACCATGATATTTATTGAATGGAAAATATATTGCAGAGACTAGTGAAAGAGTCTGGTAGTGTTTGTAATTGGAGGGAACAGAAAGTAAAAGACTGCAAAAGATAAGTGATTCTGGTAGATGGAAGCTTGGATGAAGTAGCAGTGATTGTGAAAAAATGAAAATGGTTAAATCCTGGGCGAATATAAGGAATGATGATGGGAAGAAAGAAAGGGGTCAACACAGTAAGTGAAGCCAGTTAGAGTAATTAATTACGTAGTATATATATGCAGAAAAGGAGGGTTGAAAGGACGAGATGTGTAAATATACGACGAAGTAGTGGAACAAATGCTAGCACAGGTGAAAAAAAACAGGTAAAATTAGTCTGAAATGGTATTGTGACCTAACAAGAACTTCAAGATAATAAGATGGTGAAAAGATTGTATAATTTCAATCTTTTGGGGGAGGGAGGTAAGCGGCGATTGGAGGTAGCTGAGTAATAGATTTGTTAGAATTTGAGACCCTTATTGATATTCAGGAAGTGAGGAGGCTATGAAAATGTTAATGTGGAAGTTTGCTACAGAAATTTTATTGTTTATTATGCAAATAAACTTCATATTAATGACTAGTGTAACTTTCTCTCTCTCTCTCTCTCTCTCTCTCTCTCTCTCTCTCTCTCTCTCTCTCTATATATATATATATATATATGTACATATATATATGTATATATACATATATATATATATATATAACTTATATATCATGCTTGTATATTAACATCCAAGAAATAATACCATAAAATATTATTGAAAGGTATTTGAATGAGGGTCTGTAGATAGAACAAGGAAGCAAAAACAGTAAGGGATATATTTGCAAGGAATGTGTTATAGTATTATGTAGTATACATGCAAACCCATGTATGTAAATTATAAAACTGAAGAAATTTTGCCCGGGAGGTAGCCATAAAGTGATTTGGTGTTGTAAGAGGATATGTCAGATTATGAAGGGCAGGTGGGAACTTGAATGCCTATTTAGGAGGAACTACCAGCAACTGTTTTCAGTGAGAGTGACATATTAATTTCGTCCTGCATTTCAGGTGAACTCATGTACAACCGACATGTCTACTCCTCTTCACCGAGGGTGTGCTCAGGGAAACAGGAAGGCTGTGGAGCTGTTAGTGAAGAAGGGTGCTTACATAAATGCTCAGGTATATTTTGACTAATGGTTTTGTGTATGACTGTGGCACATAGAGACTAGGACTTATTCCACCACAGTTGACTAATACCAGGTGCTTAACTGATTGGTTATATCAACAGAACCATAGTGAGATTTAATGGAACATGCCAAAAGCTCTCCAACTTGCCCAGGAATCGAACGTTGGCTCATTCACAGTTATTTTGTTTTGTTAGCATTTGGAGCGCTGTTTAAAGTTCCCCAACAAGACAATTTGGAAAGTCTGAAAAACTTGTCATGTTCGTAGGTGAATATTGTTAATTATCTTCAAATATATTTTAGAATATCTTTGTAAAGGGTTAGTACATGCCGAAATTTTGAAGGAATTCCCCAAAGGCCAAGCACAACTGTCAGGGGGTGAATTTTATGGCATAAGGAAAGTTTTCCCAGGAATTCTAATGTATTGTAACTGCGTGGAAAGAAAATATGTAAATAAACAGTGTCATTTCTATCAGTAATGACAATTTTAACCAAGCTCATTTTCTCATTTTTATAAAAAGTTACTATATTTCATTGTCATTCATGATTTCCATTCTACGCGGAAAGAATTTTATCACAGTTACCTTTGATTATTATGCACTGACCTTTTTCTACAATACCTTGCATATATTTACCAGAAAAAAATTAAAAATGGGCAAATGGAATAGGTCACTTATCAAATGAGGCTGAAGTGCAGTTTCCCTATGGAAAAAGTTACTTTTTATGACGAAAGGGAATGTACTCATGAATTTAAAGGTAATTAATTTGTTAAGTTTTCTTTGTTAGTTCAAGGAGTTCAGAACTAAAAACTACTGTATATTGTGGCTGATGCAGTATAGAATTTATGATATAATTTTTTCAATGTGTAAATTATTTTTAATATTGATCGTTATAAAGAAATTGTCCCTTAACAAGTTGGAGAGACTGTCCAGTGAATGGAATACCAAGGTTAAGTATTTACCTTTTGGAAGCTTCAGCTAACCTTATCTTTCCCTGACTTGTTATGTTAACAGATATTTGAAAACACATTTCGGTCTGCTTTTGATTATGCGGTGCACAGTATCAAGTACAGTGTTAGAGCTGACATTTCATTCCACTGAAATATCTGTATTTGTAGTGCTTCAGTTTGAGTGAGATGAACAGTATCCATCAAACACCCTTCGCATCCCTTACCTGTTAGACAATGCTTCTAAAATTATCAGGCTCCCTCATACAAATCCAGATGAAATAGATGAATCCCCCTCAGAGATTACGCACAATCTATAATATAGTTTAAACACAGGTAAAGATCATAATTTGGGAAACAATTTCTATGATTGCAAACAGGAGTTTGGAGAAATATGAAATATTTAAAATTAGCCATTTTCATTATTGCAGGTTTTAAGTGTTATGCCTTGTGCCTTTGAACTGAGACTGAAACCACTGTAAGCCCTATAGTTCTTAAATGTAACTTCTCTGAAATATTTTTTTTCCTTTCTTTCTTAGAGGTAACATTTCAGTGCGAGTCCTTCATTCTTTAACCTCATCTTTTCTAACTTGCATTTTGTGACTTCGTACAACACTGAATGGCCATCTTGGCCTTAGGGGCTGGGCTTAGTGTCAAAATGCAGTAATTCATTCATCTACCCTTTGAATAGTACTGGAAATTGGAAGCAATAGGGAAAGATGCACAATACTAATGACGTTTTTGGTATCCATACTACTAAATGTGACCATCAATTCTTTTGGTACTCTCAGAGACTGCCTCTTTTTCACATGTAAGGAATTTGCAATACAGTATAATGATACCATTGTAAAAATATAAGAATTGAGATGCTTGTGGATCAGACATCTGCAGCAATTGCACCTTCCATCTCTCCTGTTGATTGTCATCCTTTTACTATATCCTCTTAAACAAGATAAAATGTTACTGTATTTACTTAATTCAATCATAAGTATTTTCATCATCCAGTAGGAATTATTCAATTAATGTATTTTCATTATCCAGAAGGAATTCAGCTCTGCTTAATTTCATAAACTAAATTCTATCTGCTAAAGATGCTAATTTCCCTTTCATAGTCGTAGAATTTATATATTTTATTTATATTTTTATTGTTCATACAATCATTATAACAATAATTATGGAATAAATGAGGTTTTAATGACTGAGTACATGTTTTACAGATTAAGTAAAACTTTCATGCATATCACTTTTCAAGATTTTATAAACTCTAATGAGCTTCATGGCAACCCATGAAGACCCCATGTAGAGATTTTTATCAAAATTCAGATTACTTCTGTGAAGTACATACTTTTTCGTCTAGCCCCTACTAAATATTAAGTAAAATCTATAAATTTGTACCAGTTAACAGGGGCATGAGACTTTTATCTGGATCATTGTTTGGTAATCTTTGATGAAGTTAATGAAGAAGATCACAGATCGAATAAACTAACTCCTTCCTTGTCGCAATGTGACTTTATGTTGTGTTCTTTTAAGATTATTATCAAATGTATACATATTCGGTTGTTACTTGCCCTTCATGTTCCAAACTGCAAACTGTTGCATTCATACTTTTACAAAGCAAAAAGATTTTATGAATATTTATACAGTCATTCAGAGATTATCTAAATGATTAGTATAAGGTTTTGAAGCAAAAGTCAACTTTTTCTTTACAAAAGTGTGTTTAGTGTTTTATCACAGATATCAAATTCCTTCTTTCAGGACAAGAATGGAAATACTCCCCTTCATGAAGCAGCTAGAGGGTTCCACACATCGGTTGTCAAAGTGCTTATCGAAAACAAGGCGGACAAGACCAGATTGAACAAAAAAAAGCAGTCCTTTCTGAACCTGGTAAGAATTCAAAGATGGAAGAGGCAAGAACTTTGAACTCTGAGTTTAGCTGTCTAATTATACTGTCATTGCTGAATACATTTGCATGGCTTCAGTAAATATTTTGTTAGAATTTGAAACATTTACTAAGGTATTTATGTTGTTAATCCTTATATATCTAGAAGCATAGTTCCTCTATTGGGTTGATACTATGGTTTGTTAACTTTGTATATGAATTTGGCCATATGAGCTCAGCACAGCATAATTCCTCATAATCATTATTATGTTAATTGCTTTTTAATGTCAAATCATTGCATTTGTAGCTGGGTATTTGATTCAGCATTACGTATTATCTTTGTGGGCATTTTAAAGCCTGCTCACAGAGGGGATAATAAATTTGGTATTTTGCTGGTCAGTGTGCTTAGGCCACTCTTGATGGATGCTCAGCCTTGATGATCTGGGTCTATTTGAAACTAGGCTCCCTGAACAGTTTCTGTATGTACCTTTTATTAGGTGCTGGAGTGTGGGCTTATGGTCGTGTGTGTGTGTGTGTGTACCTAATTTTGGAAAATAGTTCCCCTGTTACAATGAACTGCGCCTCCATAGTTTGGTCGTGGGATTTCAACATAGTTGCTGTTGAGGGCATAACATGTCCTTTTATAATATCTGAATCTGTAATTGCTGTGACATCTCAGACACAAAAAAATACATGGCTCTCATGGGCAGTGGGCATGGCTCCATGAGCAATAATCCTTTTTTGTAGCTTTTACTTCATTTGGTTATCAACTGAGGAATGATGGTTTATAGTAGGTGATAATGCTATTTCCTGTTGGTAATGTTGTACAAGAGCTTGAATATGTGCCCAACTGCTTATAAATACAGTTCTCCACAGGGAAGCTGCTATAACTGTTGTTTGTCAGTAGCTGTCTGATCCTGTCAAGAGCAGATTATTTTCATTAGGAGATGCAATCTGATATCCTGATGGAGCATCATATGCTCCCTTTCCCCCATTTACTTGGTTTTCTTTAGCTTCTCTTTGATCAACTAATGTTTTCCTCTTTATTTTCAATATTCATCAGTCTACCTCTTCTATTCATGTAAAGTACTTACCATTGCTTCATTTCTTCATATTCCATATTGTTTCTCTCAACCATTATATCCTCATTCTTCACACAAAATCTTTCATTGTTCTTTGTTAATTTAGTCAAGTAACTTAACTATCATGCATTCAAGACAGTTTTTTCCAATCTCTGACTATTTCTCCTGATCATTATATATAATGTTAATTAAAAAAATAAAATTCAACTTCTCCTCTAGCAAGTCAAATCATTAAAACTGATTGTAGAAAGTCAGAGTTTGTTTCTATGTAACAATGTCTTTATGTATCTTAGTTGCAGAAGCTCTATGTTGGCTATGTATGCCCTTGATTATTTTTATGATGTACAGTGCCTTTCCTTCATGCCTTTGAATTTTTTGCTTGTTACCAAATTCATGTGTTTCTGTAATATTCCTTTGGAATATTTCAGGAATTAGACTGCATGCTGATCTCCTCCTTTTGGTAGAGGCTTGGGCTAAGTAAAGCCGTTAGGGTAACTGGTTCTTAGTTTATAATAACCTGCTTATAATTTTTTGGTTGCAGATTGGTCAGCAGTTAATGCCGAGTGTAGAGTCAGGAGATTCAGAAGTGTTACAGCAATGGCTAGAGTGGGGAGCAAGTCCAGATACCAAAGGCAACCTCCACTGGTCCATCCTTCATCACGCTTGTGCTAGGGGTCAACTGAATATTGCATCCCTTCTTATAGAAAGGTAAGTAGATACAGTGTACATTGATTTAGTGACAATTGCTAACATTTTCAGGAGTTAAATTTTTACGAACTTAAAAGGTATGTCAAGCACTGAAATAGTACTTATTTTTTTTCTGACTCATAGGTGTTTCAAAATCCTTTTCTAGTCTTCTGGGTCTTATTTGTAAGCTATGATATATGTGGAATTTATGCAACATGTCAAAGAAACTATGTCTTGCTTTGACAGAAGGGCTCAGTAAAATACTGTCCATTATGATGTAGGATACATCATTGCTAACATTTTAAAAAATTTTCCTCTGAATGGAACTAGATTCAAAAAAGTTATTTCCTTCTGGTCCAAGTCCTCATCTGTATTCTTTCTCGGTGATCTCCATTACCTGCTAATTTGTTAATATTGTTATTAGTTTCATTATTAGGTTGTATTATTATTATCATCTCTTTCAAAAAAGTAGGCAGTGTTTGGGCTTGGTTTATCTCTTTCTGATATAATTATGTAATAACTAATTATCATTTTGCTACTTTTTGGAAGATTTACCATGTTTTAAAGAACAGTTGATTACATTTATTTTGGATGTTAAGCTTGGTCAGCTCTAACAGTTTTTATTGCCTAGTTCATTTTAGTGTTATCAGTGTGTATCTAAAGAAAATATTAGATTTTAAGTGCTAGTGAATGAAAACCTAAATGATGCACAGTTTATGGCCTGCTGTGCTATACCGGGCTGTTATGTAATTGGGAAGGGATATGTAAATGAATGTTGGTATTTGGTACAATGGGAGTTTCCGTGGTGGAGGTTTGCAAACTTTGCTTTCATAGATGTTGTTATTATTATTATTATTATTATTATTATTATTATTATTATTATTATTATTATTATTATTATTATTATTATTATTACTATTACTACTATTATTATTATTATTATTATTATTATTATTATTATTATTATTATTATTATATTAATGTTATTATTATTTGAAGGAAGCAGACCCTCTTTCAAATAAGTCTTGTTGAAAAGGGTATTTTGCAAATTTATCTTATACAGGATCTTTTCTGTTTTCCTTATAATTCGCTTTTCATGCTCAGCGATGTTGGTCAGCAACTAGCAAATATTCTTATTGGAAAAGGACAGCGTGAAATGCAGGAAATATTTTTAATGAAATATTCAATCAGAAATCCGAGGATTCCTTCGTGGTCTCATTCATTGGTCTGGATCCTGGTTCTTCTCCAAGTTCAGGTTGTGGTACCGTCGACATGTTTCGACCAGCTCGATGGTCATTCTCGGGACGTTGAGAAGGATGTGGAGAAACAAGGGGCTTAGGTCGGTATTTATAGGGGAGCAAAGGGAGGCCCTATTCTTCACGAAGGTCTACACGAAGCCGATGAACCTGAACAGTGTATGAACGGAGCGAGCATGTGCCCCGAAAGGTATAAGCGCTTCACCATCAGCGCCTACGTCAGGAGGGCCCTCTCTCACACTTCTCCCCTTGGAGTGACACACATGAAGAAATGGAACGTGTAGCCCAGGCCCTCATTGATAATGGACATCCAAACCAGAATACAGGCAGTCCCCGGTTTACGACGGTGGTTCCGTTCTTGCTTGGCGTCAGAATCGAAAATCGTCGAAGCGGAACGATGGCATACGACGCCAGAAAATTGTATAAAAATTTGAAACAAAAGTTATGAAAGCCTTACTTTTAATCCTTTGGGTATACTGCATGTTGTTTCTTGATGTTTTACCTACATTTTGATGTGGTGTGTATCCAAAACTGGTGGTTCTGGAATGTAAAAATTTACAATTTTACTACAAAGTACAGTACTGTACAGTAAATCCTGTATGCAGTAAAGTATAGAGTACTGTACATATACTGCACAAAAGTAAAATACAACATGTTATACAGTAACACAGGTGTACAGTACACTGTACTGTACTGTAATTTATACCAAAGAGTTTATAAAAGATAAAAAAAAGTGAATTCCTTACTTTTATTTTGGAAACCCGTGCTTCTTAACCCTGGAAAAAATGGTGTGGCCTCATGATTCAGGGGATTCTGGAATGTAAAAATTTAGTATTAGTGTACGTATAATACTGTACAGTAGTCCTGCATGCAACAAAGTACAGTACTGTACTGTATAAATACAGAACAGTCAGTATTTTACAGTAGAATAATAAATATATAAAAATTATAAAGAGTTAGGAATTCCTTACCTCATTCAGTGATTGTCAAAGCTGTTACAACCGCAGGCTAGGTTGGGGAGATGGAGATTGTATGCGGGGAGCCTGCAATGATAAGGATAAAATTGCTGCAGAGTTTGTACTGTATGTGTTACACTGTTCTGTATCAGTTCAGGTATTTCACAAACCTATGTTCAACAGTACAAAATAAAAATATGAATGCCTTACCTAATTTCAGTGATTTTTAGAAGATGGAGGCGAGGATGAGGGAGCTCTAGTAAAGGTGCTGGGCAGTCTGGAATATTAGAATGAAGACGTTACTTTATATTTATCAAATGTACTGTACATATGACCATTTATAACATTAAAAACAGTGAAGAATTCAATACCTTGAGTGATTTGAAAGATGTAGGCTACATGAGGAAGGTTTTGTACAGTTCCAGTAGAGGTCAGGTTAAAGGTGCATGTCAGTCTGGAATGATAATGTACATGATAAAGATTAGAATAAAAAGTACTTCTGTGGATTTCATAAACAGTACACTAATTTTATAAAATGTATAACAATTTATAAAACAGAAAGTGTTCTTACCAAATTCTAGTGGTTGGCTTGCTTACTGGGATGGGCATATGGTAGATGAGAGAAGGGGCTATGGTGTGGCATCTGCAGGTGCTTGGGAGTCTGCAATGAAAAAGATAGAAATGATACTGTACACAGCAGTACTGTACTGTACTGTATAAGTATAATAACACAATTTAAAACAATGTAGGCTAATAGAAATTTCTAAAAAGTGAAGAATTCCTTACCTGGTGGACATGAAATGGGTGCAGGTGCTACTGGTGCAGGTGAATTTGGAGTTGAGCAGGGGACACCTGTCATTTGTGGAATGATAAAAGATAGAAATTACCACACAGGGGTATGTATGCAATAAGCTACTGTACTGTATACAGTTTTATAAAGTGATTTGAAAGAAAAAAAAGTCATGAAATCCTTACCTGATGGGGCTGGAGAGGGGATAAGGTCAGCTGAGTTGGGCCGGGAGGAGGCTGTAACATGTGGATCTGGAATGATAATGATTGTGTAAAGTTACAGCAAATACTAAAGCAATAGTGTACTGTACAGTGGGTGAAGTGCAGTACACTTTTTGTAACATTTATAAAAATTTATAAAACATTAAAAAAACATTAAGAATTCCTTACCTGGTGAAGTTGGAGAGAGACAGGAGGTCCCGTAACTCAAAACCCTGGAATTCTTCCGGGGGTCAGGACTGTCATCACTACCAAAGAGATCTGGAATGGCACATAATGAAATAAATTAGGTTATGCGATAGTAAATATAAAATTTGTACCATATGTACAGTACTGTATATACAAATGATTTCATGTATGAAAATTATAAAATTAAACACTTAGGAATTCCTTACCTGATAGAGCAGGAGAAGCTGCTGGGAGGTTACTGCAGGTACAGGTTCAGGCTCAGGTTCTGATTCATAGCCAGGTAGAGGTTCTGGGAATCTGGATTAGGAGTCACTTCTGCAATGATACAAATGATAAAATTTATTGGGTTATGCTGTATCTACAGTATGTAAATATAAATTGCAGTAACATTTTTATAAATATTATTACAAGTTATAACAATTTATATTACAGCAGTTAATAAAAATAAAGTTGAGAAATCCTTACCTAGACTAGGAGTGGCAGGTGGTGCTGAAGACTTCTTCACGAAGAAAGAGTCTAGCCTAGACTGCACTTTCTTCTTCAGCTGCTTCTCCTTCAGCGCCTCCCTGTAGCACGTAGTAAGATCCAGCATTCCTCTGCGAATCCTCTCAAACCTGGCAATGTTAGGGTCCTCACCCTCAAATGCTGCCAAACATTTCTCCAGGTGAGCAAAACCTCTGTCAAGCCCTTGATTGTTAATTCCTTGACCTTTGGTTGTGGTGCCTCTTCCTCCTCCTCGATCATCTGCTTCTCCAGCTCAATGAGGTCCTCCGATGACAATTCCTCTCCGTGGGATGCCAGCAGCTCGGTGACATCCTCAGCTTCCAAGTCCAGTTTCAGCCTCTTGCTTAGCCCAACAATTTTCCTTGTCACAGCCTCAACATCTTCTGCCTGCTCAAACCCCTTAAAACTATTCACAAACTGCGGACACAGTTTCTTCCACGCACCATTCAGAGTCGACACCTTTACTTCGTCCCAAGCACGTGCGATGTTCGTCACAGCATCTGCAATGTTGTAGCCCTTCCAAAAATCTTTCAGAGTCAACTCCTTGTTACCTTCAACGCCCGTAAAGCAGCGCCGTATTGTCCTCCTCAGGTAGTATGCCTTGAAGTTAGCAATGACTCCTGGTCCATCGGCTGTATGAGGATGTAGTATTTGGTGGTAGATACACCACCTTCACATTAGGGTTCATATTACTAAGATTAGCCGGGTGACCAGGGCATTGTCTAACACAAGCAGGACCTTTAAAAGGCAGACCCTTCGAGGCACAATACCTTTCCACTGTGGGCACAAAGTGGTCATTGAACCAGTCCTCAAAGACCATCAAGGTAACCCAAGCTTTCTTATTGGACTTCCAAATGACGGGAGTTGACTCTTGAAAATGCCCTTAAAAGCCCTGGGATTTTCTGCCAAGTACACTAGCAAGGGCTTAAGCTTCAAATCGCCACTAGCATTGGCCCCAAAGAGTAAAGTCAGCCTCTCCTTACCAGCTTTATGGCCTGGTGCTGACCTCTCCTCCTTGGAAATGTATGTACGATTTGGCATTCTTTCCAAAATAACCCTGTCTCATCTACATTAAATACCTGGTCAGCAGTGTAACCACCTTCCCCTAATTATCTCAGCCAAACCACTAGGGAAACTTTCTGCTGCTACGTCATCAGCGCTAGCAGCTTCACCTTTGCAACTTCACATTGTGCAAATTTGCACGAGCCTTGAAGCGGTTAAACCAACCCCTACTGGCGGAAAAATTCTTCACCAGCACTGCCTTCCCCCATTTTCTTCACCACTGCCGCATGCAGCTCCCTAGCCTTCTCTTGAATCACACTCAGGCTCACTGGAACACGCCGTTGGTTCTGGTCTTCCAGCCAGATCAACAATAACTTCTCCATCTCCACTACGTTCTGGCTACGTTGCTTCACGTTAATCACCGTTGCCTTCATTGGTGCAGCGTCTTGCACATGTTTCAGAATACGCTGCTTGTCCTTCACTATGGTAACAACCGTCGTTCTGCTAAGGCCCAAGGCACGGCCTATCTCGGTGTTACTGTCACCCTTCTCCGAACGCTTAATTACGTCGTACTTGACTTCCATGGTGATGCTCTTCCTCGGCTTCTTGGATGCACTAGCATCAGATGATAAATTCTGCCGTTTTGGAGCCATAGTGAAGGCACAATTCACGAAAAACTGCAGCTAAAGAAAAGCAACAATGAGGCAACGTACCTAACTCCGCGGAGGCAAACACGTGAGTGAGGAAAGGGTTGTTTGGTATTGTTACGCTGCGCGCCTGCGTGATCGACCCAGGAAGGTCGTTGTCCGGTCAACTACTGTACAGTACCAATGCAGTTACATACAGAGCGCAGCTACGCTCACGAAACTAGTTCGCTTACAAAGCGGCGTAAAAAGCGCCGAAAAAAGTCATAACCTTGCAATGTATTTTAATAATTGTAACCAGAAACTGATTTTTGATGATTACTGTTAAACCAGAAACGGATTTTTTTATAAATATACGTAATTGAAAAGCGCCAGTAAACAGGCTGCGTCCGTAAACGGGCTGCGTCAGTAAACTCAAAAAAACGTCGTAAGTCGGCCTGGATTTTTTAATGAATATATCTGAAAACCGTCAAACTCGAACGTCGAAGCCGGAACCGTCGTAAGCGGGACCGCCTGTATAGTAGTCTATCAAGAGGAACATCGATAGATAGTACTGGCAGGAACCTCGCCCCAACGTCCCTGAACGCATAGAGCTCTTCTGTAAAGGACAATTCCATCAGAAATATAAAGAAGATGAATGTGCCCTCAAGAGCGTCATCGAGGATAATTTCTGCCCCACTGACCCCAGTGAGAATATTCATCTGATTATTTACTACAAAAGTAAAAAGACAAGCAGCCTGGTGATGTCTAACAATCCAGCCGCCCCTCAGCAGGGCCCCTTGAAGGAAACCAATGTGATCTACCAGTACTCATGCCCCATCCAAGGATGCCCTAGCTCATACATCGGTATGACCACCGTGCATTTCACCAAGAGGATTTCCTACCATGCCCAAGAAGGAGCCATCTTTAACCAAGCCAGGACTGCCCATAACCAGAGAATTACAAGAAAAGACAATTCCAAATATGGAAATAATCGACCGGGCTACGGACCACTGCCGCCTGCGCCTCCTGGAAGCATTGCACACTGGGAAGGAGAAACCAACCCTCAACATTACACAGGAAACCTTTCTCTTCCCCACGGCCACCAGGAGACCTGCATTGAGCACCCCCATAGTGAGCGAGCGAATCTAAATTCTGCCTCAGGATCGAAATTCACCCATTCATCCCCAGCACTACAATGATGCTGTCACGCAAGACGAGCCCCGAACATCAACACAGGAGAGTAGGCTCCACCAGAGAGGACCCGCCCTGGGCAGTCAGTCATAACTCATCACTAATCAAGACCCCCTATAAATACCGACCTGAGCACCTTGTTTCTCCAGATCCTTCTCAACCACATCCCGAGGATGACCATCGAGTTGGTCGAAACATGTCGACAGTACTGCAACCTGAATTAGGAAGAGAACCAGAATCCAGACCACGGAATGAGACCGCGAAGGAATCCACAGATTTCTGATTGAATATTTCAATAAAAATATCTCCTGCATTCCGCTCTATCCTTTTCTAATATGAATATTGGCCAGTTACTGACCAGCATCACTGAGCCTGAAAAGCAAATTAAAAGGAAGAGAGAAAAGATCCTGTATAAGATAAATTTGCAAAGTACAGCCATCCTTTTCAACAAGACTTATTATTATTATTATTTATTATTATTATTATTATTATTATTATTATTATTATTATTATTATTATTATTATTATTATCTACCATACTGATAAAATGACAGGCCTTCAAACTGATATTAGTGTTACTTGCCTTTCCAACGTTTTCCTTTGGTTACAGGGGCGCAGATGTCAACATTGAAGATAGCAACAAGACAACGCCTTTACATTCTGCTTGCTTCCATGGTCATTCCCGCATTGCCAGTCTCCTCATTGATAGCAACGCGAATGTAAATGCTCAGGTTAGGATGATCTAGTTCACCTAGTTTAAATATGAATCCCTCTTTGTAGTTACCATGCTGTATCTCACTAATATATTTCTGTATGTCTGCTTTTCTGTTTTACACACACACACACATTCCCACTTGTTAAGCCACAAATAGCCAAATAATACTGAATTCATTGCATATCTGGAACATCTCATGCCCAAAGGGAATTATTTCTTTGTAATTCAATATTTGGAAGTATAAAAATGTCACTTGTAAAATTATTTACATGCTGTATACAGTGTGTGTGTGTGTGTGTGTGTGTGTGTATGTGTATATGTACACATACAAGCTGACCAACCCAGCACCAGCCAGGAAAACTGAATGACAACTGATAAATCTCTCTCTCTCTCTCTCTCTCTCTCTCTCTCTCTCTCTCTCTCTCTCTCTCTCTCTCTCTCTCTCTCTCTTTTTGTCCTGTTAAGACAGTTGCTTCAGTTACATTGCTCAGCTTTTTTGACATTTTATTTTTCACCCCGTCTCAACCTCCATTCCTATCGGGGCTGAACTAGGACTTGAAGGGCATTGGGAGTGTCACTATTAATCTCAGCAATCGCGAAAACTATAGATCAAACACCAATATCTGTCATTTTTGGCATTTTATTTTACACTCCTCCCCCCCTTTCCTATTGGGGCCGAACTTGAACTTAAAGGGCATCAGGAGTGTCACTGTTCAATTCAACGACCTTGAAAAGTATGGATTAGAAACTAATATCTGTCATCTTTGACATTTTATTTTTCACCCCTTCTCACCCTCCCCCTTCTCATCGCAACCAAACTTGAACTTAAAGGCATCAGGAGTGTCATTATTCATCTCAGCGACCTTGAAAACTATGTATTAGACACTACTATCTGTTATTTTCAGTTATTTTTCATGTCACCCCCTTCCCACAACCCCCCTTTGGTGTCAGTAATGTTTTACCCCCACAGTATCATTTTCTGGATTGTAAGTCATATGTATACCAAGTTTGGTTGAAATTGCCTAATGCGTTCCAGAGTTATACTGGAACATACGTACATCCGTTTATATATATATATATATATGCAGAATCTACTGGTCACTTTTACCAGACACATATGTAATTCTAATAGCCACAATGCCCTCTTAACTTCTCGAATTCTTCTCGCTTTTTTGGATGTGCTTGTAACTACGAAGCCGTACACCCAGACGCAAGAAATTGAAGACTGTGATTGCAGGTCAGCAACGTGACTTCCTTGTGGTTAAGGCGACGCGGGTTCATGTCCCGTGACCGGCAATCACAGTCTTCAGTTTCTTGCGTCTGGGTGTACGGCTTCATAGTTACAAGCACATCCAAAAACCGCGAAGAATTCGAGAAGTTAAGAGGGCATTGTGGTTATTAGAATTAATATATATATATATATATTATTATAATTATATATATATATATATATATATATATATATATATATATATATATATATATATATATATATATATATATATATATATATATATGTATATATATATATATATGTATGTATGTATGTATGTATGTATGTATGTATGTATGTATGTATGTATGTATGTATGTATATTACACACACACACACAGGCAGTCCCCATTTTACGATGGTGGTTCCATTCCTACGCTCGTCATTAGCTGAAATAAAAAAATTGTAAGAAAACCTTACTTATAATCCTTTGGGTGTCTTGAAAACGATGTATCCTGCATTTTTATTGAGTTTTTCATAAAAAATTCCAAATTTTTTATCATTCTGCCACTCTGGAGCCATTTTTCTTGTCGGATTGGCGTCGTAATTTTTGATGAATAGTATATTTGAAGAGCATCGTAAGCTCAGAACGTAAGCTAAGCCCATTGTAACCAGGGGACTGCATATATATATATATATAAAAGTGAACCCCCTGTATTCGCGGGGGATGGGTCCCACACCCCCCCCGCAAATAGCTAAAATCCCTGAATACTTAAAACCCATCTAAAAACACTTAGAACTGCCCATTTTGATAGTTTAAACACAGAAAAACCCTCTAAAAATGTATATACTTGAGTATTTTAATAGTTTTATCACAAAACGTGCATATATTCATGAAAATTATATGAAAATACAGTAATTAGTGAATATTTCTCAGTGAAAAATACCGCGAATGGGCGAATTTTCCGCGAATAATGGCTAGATATGTTCCACAGAGAAACCCGCGTATGCGTGAGTCCGCGAATCATGAGAACGCGAATATGGGGGGTTTACTGTATATAGTTATGTTCTGAGTCTGGTTGGAAGAGTTCAATTGAATTTTGAATGTAATTTTGCTTTAGGGACCAACACCTAGATTTCAGAGCATAAGCAATAAACGTAATTAATAATATGACTTACCTTGAAATTACATCTCTTCAAAGAAAATGGGAAGGTCGCCTTTCAAACCAGTCGGTTAGATTAAATTAATTTATTTACAGATTTGCAACTAGAAATTAATATGGACAGGCTGGCAGTTCAGGAATCAAGGCACATGCTATGTGCCATAAAAATTATAACTACAGTTAGCAATAAATAAATCTGAGAAGGCTACAGCCCTACCGAGAGTTTGATACGAATCTTATAAAACACTGCAAGTGAAACTGGCTGATAAAATTATTTTGTATTAGCCCAACATTAACGCTTGATGGGCCTAACACATGGCTCTTGTAGACTGTCGATTGCAGAAGTGTCTTGTCATGGCAAGATGGAATTGAGTCTTCTAAGGCAATTGTTTCACAAGGGCAGGGGCAGAATGCAAAGAGCCAGATAACAGGATTCTGGAACAGAAGTCCAGGTCAGTGTTCATTTACACAAAGACTTTCTCTCACATGAAATTAATTATTCATGATGGAGGGAATTATTAATTAGATTTAATTAGCACATGGTAACACTTATGGTGGGAATGCTCTGATTATTATCACAGAACAAACTTAATTTAGGCTTAGACCAAGTCATGAGGGAAAATGTGCGTGCTAGGATGTGGGAAACAATGGGACTTTGTTTGGGAGAGTGAAAAGTTGGAAATACTGAAAATTGAGTGAAATTCAGGAAAAGGAGAAGAACACTGGCATTATTTGCAACTTCAAGATGTACCTTGTTGCATCTCTGCATGGACTTGCTTGCAGAAGATGGATTCAGGCTGCTCTTCAGAAGTTCGGACATGTGGCCAGTGTTGGGAGGACAGAATAGCACCAGACTTAGTGCAGTTAAGAGTGAAGCGACCTTGCGCTTCGGAGTTGTGGAGTGGAGTGAGGACGATTCACGTCACAGAGTCGCCCCCTTGATTCTAGTGATGGGCACAGGACAGCAGTACATCTGATAGAAGCAAATAACAGCCAGCACAAAGGTCAAAGGAAAATAGGCCTTATAGTTAAGACTAACTAAGGGTCACCCTAGCAGCCCATTTACTCTCCTGACTTGTCCTTGTGCCTTAACGGCTTTCTGTCCCCCAATATTGTATGATATTGGGGGTAGGATGCTTACATTCTGTCAGTCCCCCCTAGTGAAGGTCTCCCCCAGCTGCCATGAAATTTGACTTCCTAGCAAACGGACTGGAGAGCCAAATTTTCTAAATATGTGAGAATATTTATATACAGTAATGCCCTGAACTTGTGCAATTTGAGTTGTGCGAATTCGCAGACACAAACTTTTCATTGGAACCTAGCTAATTGTCATACAAAAGTTTTTCACAGACACACAAACATTTGTGGATGTTGAGAAACCCTGCAAAAGTGTTTATGTTTAATTTTTTATGTAATTTATAAGTTTTCAAACTTGTATGTGTAAATTAAATAACATCAAATAATAAAAATAATCATTCTCTCTCTCTCTCTCTTACTGAGATGAGAGAATTTTTATGGTACATGTATACATATGTTTAATAGTTTTGCAGGATAAATTATTAATTTACCTAATAATAAGTACTAATATTCAAATGTTAATAAGATTAGACAATAATAATAATAATAATAATAATAATAATAATAATAATAATAATAATAATTATAAAATTTATACTATGTACAGTATGTGATACGTATTTTAAACAAACAAATATCATTCCCATATCTTTTGTGAACTTGCTCAAGGGCAAAGGTGTCAAGTATGTCTCATTTATGTGACAGCAGGGGATTGTTGCCGATAGCGAGTCAAAGGATTCCTAAGTAATCTCTCTCTCTCTCTCTCTCTCTCTCTCTCTCTCTCTCTCTCTCTCTCTCTCTCTCTCTCTCTCTCTCTCTCTCTCTGTAATAATTCATAAATAATTCCACTCTCTTAATGTAAGAACAACAATTCTCTCTCTCTCTCTCTCTCTCTCTCTCTCTCTCTCTCTCTCTCTCTCTCTCTCTCTCTCTCTCTCTCTCTCTCTCTCATAATCTATTCATAAATTATTTCACTCTCAACGTAAGGACAACAGTTATCTCTCATTTGTAGTTAGGCTCACACATATTTTACAACTTATAACTATTTCGCTGTACGTCTTTACCTGTACAATAGAAAATTTTAAATTGATCTAATTTTCCCCGTACCGTCTACGAACTGTAAATGTGCTAGTGTGGCAAATATTACATTCTAATACAACTAAGAGTTGTATTAGTCCAAATAAAAAAACTGTTTGTTCATGAAAATCATTTCAGAACAAAGAGAAAGAGACATACTAGAACTTCTAAAAATAGATTGGTTGGAAGGGGGAGAAAGAGAAATTGTATAGTAATCTTCACGCTCCTATATTCTTACGTCAACCATTTTCTTTTTTTAAGGGTAATGAATTAAGCTAGCTTTTAATTGAAATTACAATAACTTTAATTTCATTTAAAAGTTATCTTAATACTTTGGGAGTATGATTAGGGTCATATTTAGTGTTTAAACTCTAGAAATAAGCATTTATTAGCATTTTTAGAGACCATGCCAAACTTACGCGAAAATTCGTTTTGCGTGAGGAGTTCTGGAGCCTAACCTCTCGTAAGTTCGGGGTATGACTGTGTGTGTGTATATATATATATATAATATATGAATAAATATATATATATATATATATATATATATATATATATATATATTTATATTTATATTTATATATATTATATATACAGGCAGCTCCGGTTAATGGTGGGCTCAGTTAACGGCGATCCGATTTTACGGTGCTTATCTAGCGACGAAAATCGCAATTTTCGGTGCCAAAAAGCACCAGTTTCCACTTAACAGCACCAATAATTGGGTATTGGCACCAATGCATACCTAACATTGATAAACGAAAATGGAAGCAAAATTGCCGAAAAAGAACCAAAATCGGCGATTTTCAGTTAGTGGTGATTGTCGGTTATCATCACACCCTCAGAACAGGACCCCACTGATAACCGGGGACTGCCTGTGTATATATATATATATATATATATATATATATATATATATATATATATATATATATATATATATATATATATATATATATATATATATATATATATATATAATATATATATAAATATATATATATATATATATATATATATATATATATATATATATATATATATATAAACAAATGATATTTAATATCCTATATCCTCTACCTAGGAAATAACACTGAAAGGAAAATATAACTGATAAGTGGTTTGCCACCCAGAGGATTTGATCTACCAACAGTGGCACCCTCCAAGAGGCATATGTACAACAGAGTTGATATCAGGTTATGCCTCTCTTGACAGCTGAATGGTAGAGTGCTTGTCACTGAAACCAGAAGTTGTTGCTGTCAGTGGATTGAATCTGCCAGGTGCTTAACCTAACAGTGGTTATTGGTCCTTGCCCATTGATGAAATACACTAGTTGTGTAATGGGAAAGGTTATTAGCCATTTCTCTGGAGAACACTAAGCAGGTGTTTCCTGAATTGCTTTATCTTCACCTAATTTATTGAAGTTTATGACAGAGAGAGTTTAAAGATGCTCTTTTTGTATTACAGAGATGTTTTAAAAGTCCACATATGTAATATCATTTCATACAGTGTACAATATATGGTGATGCAGTGAATATCTGGTCATGAGTATGTTTTAATGTTTTTTATTAATCAGAGAGATTTAATCTAAATTATTTTTTGTTAATGTCATTCATTGCCTGAAAGGAAAGAAATTAGTTTTTCATTATGAAAGGGTATCAAAGAAGGATTAATACTGTATGTTCTGTTTGCTTTAAATTATTTATGCGTACATTACTGTATATGTAGATGCAAATGTGAATATTTATAAAAAAAAAATTTTTTCAGGATCAGCGGGGGAATACACCGTTGCACTCTGCAGTATTGGGAGGTCATGCTGAACTTGTTAACCTTTTGCTGGAGAGAAATTGTGATACCACCATTGCCAACAAAGAGGGCCAGTATTTCACACATCTGGTAAGGTCAAAGTCTTTTAATCCACAATATTGTGCAGTGATTTCCAACAGCTGACCTCAGTGGATTTAACATTGTTTTCTTTGAACTTCTTGTGAATTTTGTCACACAATTGAGATTAATGAATACCAAAAATGCACTGGATGCTTCCTGAATGCAAGTGTCGTATCATTAAAGCTTAGTAAGAAAATGTTTTGTTCTAAGTCTTCTACTCAGTTGGCAAAATTGACTGTGAAGTTAGTGCCTTCAGCTAGTGTAATGGATAGCAAGTTAAGGTATAAGGGTGGAATAATCATAAATTGCAAATTAAGATATGGGGATACAAGGAACATGAATGGTAAATTAAGGAATAGGAGTGCAAGAAACTTGAGTGGCAGATTAAGGTATAGGGGTGCAAGAAATGTAAATGGCAAATTAAGATATAGGGATGTAAGAAACGTGAATGGCAAATTAAGGTAATATAGGAATGCAAGAAACAAATGGCAGATTAAAGAATGGAGATGCAAGAATCTTGAACGAAAAGTTCAGCTGAGAGGATGCAAATCACATGTTTTGAAAATTGCTATCTGTAGGATGTCTCATTGGAAAACTTTGCATAACCCAGAATAATTGTTTATACATATGAGTTATAGCCAATCCTACCAATCAGTATTGTGTAAACATGACAATACCATTGTGTATGTATAAATATGTATGAGAGAGAGAGAGAGTGAGTTTTTTTAATGTCCGAGCTGTCTCATATCCATATGAAATTATTGCTATTTGTTTAGGGAGCAGTTATCATCATTATGCTTGCAGGTGAGTCGTATCCTTTGCTCTTCCCTTCCTCACTACAGTAATTATTTGTTTGTGGGGAGGGGGAGGGGTTGGGTTGCAGGCTGTGTTGTAACGTAATTTCTAGGCAATTAAAACCTCAGTTCATATTTTCTGTTGTGCATTTGCAAATATGTTCAGGACTTGATAGTAATCTTAATAAATACATAATTTTTTTTAGTAATAATTATCAGTAATTGATAGTAATCTTAATAAATACATAATTTTTTTTGAGTTATAGTTATCATAAGATGAAAGGGTGATTTGACCCTTGGGTGTTCAATACTGTATATGATTATACAGTGGTGAGGTGGAAATTCATCAGAGATGGTGCAGCTTTGGAACACTGTGCTGCAGTTGCTACTGTTATGCAATGTGCTGCAGATGCTGTGATAATTGGATTTCGGTATTTGTACTGTTTGCAAATGAATGCACTGTCAAAGATATATTCAAAGTTTAACAGTTGGGGCTAGAGTACTGTACATACAGAATAGGTGCAGTGGTTTGAACACCTTTCAAAGAATATAATAAGCCAGAGAGTTGTCACTTTAGAATTCTCCTTAAAGTTTGGGAGAAGTAACATTTCAGATAAGTAACACTTCTCGAAATGCATTTCTCAAGTTGATGGAGTGATAAGTAGGCAGTTGGGGAGACAAAAATGATACATTGGGCCTGATGCCAGAAATTTGAGCTGTTTGGTCATGTGGTGTGAAGGCTTGAAGTGAAGATGATGAAAAGGATGATATATTTTTCCATAACATAGCAACAGAGTTCTTGTATACCTTGCAGGAATGGCAGGAACAAGTTACCTGCCAAATGGAAATCACTACTACTTGCTATACAGTAAATGGTGTCACAACAAGGTTGAGTTTATAAGGAGAATTACTTACTAATATGCAGCTCCTCCACCACTAAATGAGGAAAGTTTGAATTACAGTGAAAACATTTGTATTCACAATACACTCAATAATAAAAAATTAAGCTGTCCTTGATAAAGGATTAGCAGTGACACATCTCTGGCTTTAACATGTTTAATAACAACTTCATACATAGAAAGTGCTAAGTTCCACTTCATTAGTCACCAAGTCTCATTTTTCCATTTGTGAATAAAGTTATGACCTTTATGACTGTTATAAGCCAGAATACATTGTAATTCAAGCTTAATATACTTCAGAATGTCATAATGCTCACGATACTGGAAGCATTCTTTTCTAGTAGCTGAGCAATTCTTGTGGTGCATATCGAATTCTTTTGGAAAATAAAGACTGGTGATCTTTTTTTGAGCTAATGTATACATCTTTCATATATCTGTCACTGGCATCCAACTGTAGTGTAATGAGAACTGGACTTGGTAATTTGAATAGCTGAAATGCAGTGAAATGGACTATTTCACCTCTTCAGAAGGTTGTTCATTGAAAGAACACAAGTAAGATCATTGAAAGAAAACCCTTTTGAATCCCATGATGCACTGGGGAATTCTACAAGTCATCTTTTTTATGTATAGTAGATGGAATTTTTTGTAACATTACAACTTTATTGTAAAGACTAATCAAAAATAGTTTTTTTTTCTGTGGAAATGTTTCAAAGATGCACTGACTTGATTGCTCTTGAAAGATGAAAGGCCCCATTATGCATTCTCAGATCACTTTCTAGTGTACCTTAAAACTTTACAGGTTTTCTGAGAACACCCGTGGTTCTTACATGAAGGGCTCATCAAATATAGATCATTATTTAAGGATAATGTACAAGAGCTACAATATTTTCTCTGCACCCCCACACATTTGTGCTGTGGCTTGAATGTGAAATTATATTTCTCCCCAAAAACCAGCACAAGTTGTGTGGAATGGAGAAATTACAACCCAAGGCAAAGTTATATCAGAAGTAATTATTTTTACACAGTAAGTCACATTAACTCTTTTGATATTGTGGAGCAGTGAAACGTTTTATCTGTTTAATATACAGGTGATTGAATACAGTAGTGCCCTTATCAAGGAAAAAATGGGAAAGTAAAATTGTAGTATGCTCATTTAGGGAATGAGAAGATCATAATTATGTTAAGATTTCTCTGCTGAAACTGAAAAAAATCAGATCAACATTTTTTTCAAAATAAGTATAAAAGATTATGGCTCTCCTGCATACGGAACAGTCATATTCTTTTAGAAATTTATCATGAACCAAAGAACAAATTAGTTAGAAATGAAATCTTGTATATTACCTGGTATTCATAAATCATATGTATAACTACAAGAAAAAGTAGTTAATCTGCCATGAATTATTATTAATTGATGTACTTTTGGATAGCTGTATGAAGATGAGTTTAGGCTGGAATATAATCATGCAATAGAGTAGAACCAGTGTACCTGCCCGACTGGGATAGGGATACCAGTGAGGAAGGAGAGAAAATGATGCATGATAAAAAAAGAAAAATGAATGACAGGTACACCTCCTCTTCAGTTCATAGAGCTAAGCATTGATTTCCCATTAACTGATCATCCTGCTTGATAATGAATGGTGTTTTTTTTCAGGTCTACAATATAATAAGAAAAAGTCAGAGAAGACTCAAGGAAGTTTTCTTTACAGGTGAACGAATTTTTGGTGACAGCAGTTGATAGTTCAAAGGTTGCTCAAGTTGTCAGTCTGCTCAAAGGACGTGCAGCACCAAACACACGGGATCCTTATGGGTATACTGTCCTGTGTCAAGCTGCCTTTAAGGTACAGTGTACTTATATGTCTTCTTTCTCTGTGACTTTATAGTGTACTTATATGTCTTCTCTAAATTTACTTCCCTATTATACAAATTATTTTTCCCAGTATACATGCTCATGTTCACTCGTTCAAATTATTTTCCCCAGTATACATGCTCATGTTAACTCATACAAATTATTTTTCCAGTATTCATGCTCATGTTCACTCCTAAATTTTCTTTTACTTCCATTTCTGTTTTATTTTCTTTCACCTTGATTACCTCAGTCACATTTTCGTGTACCTAAACATTATTTTCACCATCTTTCTCCCAAGTACCAGCATAGTATATATGAATGTTTTTTAAACCATGTATTCCTTACAGCTAAGCCTTCTCAAAACCCATTTCATAGGAGTTTTTCTATTTCTGTTCACTTAGGTAGTCTAAACCTCCGTATTGTGCCCTCTCTTCTTTGTCAGCTATATTTCCATTTAGTAAATAAACCTTTTTTGGCCTCCAATCTTAGTCAGACTCAATTTTATGGCCTCCGGAAAATGTTTTCACTTTCTTAATTTGTTCATTTTATGAATAATTTACTGTACACTTTCCTTTCTTTCTTTATGAATATATTTTTATGAATATTTTCCGTTGTTGGGCAGTGTGCTCGTTGCTAATTCAGATTTGTCTCCTATTACACTCAGTTTCAGCCAAAAAATCCTTACACAGACATTTTTGTTTTTGTATACATCCCCATAATCTTCCAGATAAGAAGAGCTATTGTCCTCCCCCTGCCCTTCATCTTTTAACCTCACCAAATACTGTACAGTCATTCTTTTTTCTTTCTAGTCTTGAAGATTATCCTTTCATTTTTGGTTCAAAAAGAGCCATATATCCAAATTTCCTTTCTTAAACATTTGTACTATTACATATTTTCTAAATTATGCATATGCAAAACCCCAATACTGTACTATACCTTATCAGTTCCCCATTTCTTTCTCCAAGAGGAGTATAGGCTATGGAGCTGGGAACCCCATATACCCACCCATTAGAGGATTTTCAAATCATTTAAAGAATGCTATTGTTAGCTGAGTTGTTTACAATTGCCTCAAAGAACAGTCTTCTGCCATTTACAGTCAATTTCCCTAATTAAGGATTCCAAACTCTCCACTACACCCCTTTGCCTTTTGGCAAAATGCAGTAGTATCATAGTACATTAACACCTCAAAGCACAGGTGTTTTTAAGTTGTAGATTTATGAAAATGAAAACAAAAGCGTTCAAATTATTTTTGGTTAATCTTATCTCCACAGAGTTAGAATTTTAACAAAAAACTTTTTAAACACTGTGCACAGGTAATTGTCACTGAAATGAAATTATTAAAGTAAAGATATTTAAGTATGACAAATGAACCTCTGCTTAATTCTTGAATAGGGAGAACACCATTCTTCTTAATATGACAGTAAAACATCCAGTTTGGGAAATATAAAACTTGCTTCAATTTTCAGTCATTTTGGTCTAAACTGATTTTGTATTCTTGCTTTAGAAATCACAGCTTTATCATACTAATGTAAGATTCATCCCAAATGTAAATCGTATGCCATTATCAAGCATTGGAAGTTAGGTGGTACTATCTAAGTTACTAAAAGCAAAATCAAATAATAAGTCTTGCATATGTTAGGGAATGTGAATATAGCTAAATATTGAACAATAGGACATGCATGTCCTTACTAGTCACATACATAATCCTGGTGCATTAATGAGAAATAGTACAAAAACTAAGGTAAATTCAAATTGCATGATGTTGGAATGTTTTTCTTCCAGTGACAGCGACACAACTAGCATGCTAATAACTCACCAAAAGTACATTTGAAAGTAGGCTGCTAGTACATAAAAAACTTCTATTTGGTACTAAATGATAGTAGGTGTATAAATACCACTCAAGATCACAGCACTGCAGACTAATCCAAAAGCAAAAAGATCGAGGGAGTTATTCTTATCATTATGGCATCTGCCAAGTGACTGTAGTGATCAACAGCATTCAAAGATGTTGGCATGTTTGACGTATGAACATCACACCTTTGTCTTGATTTTTACAAATTTGTGTTTAGGATTGCTAAAAGTGCTACCTGCAAATTCTGACAGTAAATTAAATGCAAAATAACTCAATTAATAAGCAGTAGTCAAAGGTGAAATACATTTCTGACCTAATTTGGCTACTCCACTTGGAGGTAGGATGCTTACCTCTTACAAAGATATAGGGGTTCTTTCAGTGACTGAGACACTCATTTCAACTCAGCTCAGATCACACGTGCGCCGCCAACTATTAGAACACATGGGAGATGAAAGGCTCTTATTATGGAATTGAAATGAAATTAGATTTTTTCTTTTTCATGCTTAAAAGATCAATTGAATTAACAGATAAAACTTACTTTTGCTATGTTTATTGATTGAACTATATAATTTTTATTCACAAGGGCTGCAGATTTTTTCAGTAATACTGTATACATTACCCAGTCAGAATCCCCTTTCAAATATGCCATTTCCTCTTTAGGGAGACATGTTGGTAGCAGAAGCCCTTTTGGATGCAGGTGCAGACCCAAACTTAGTAGATGAAGCTCATGGGAAGACACCTTTACATTATGCATCTGCGTGGGGTCACCTCTTCATTGTCAAGGCTCTGCTTGATAAGGGTGCTTCTGTTAATATTAAGGTAAGCAGTACTTTAGGGCAATGAAACAAAGAGTAGTAAGTATGAATTTAGAAACTGGAATCTGATTGGTTTTTATTTCATCCTTGAACTTAGAGTAAGAAGTTTCAAGGAATTTTTTAATATTTCAATAGTAAGTCATGCTGTATAGTGAGTAAAATCAATAATTTCTCATTTACTGTACTGTGCTTTCCAAAATAAATAAATGCTTTGGAGTTTTCCATTATCATCATGAACTAAAATTATTGTGATAAAAGAAGAGATACTGTGGGCAATTATTCACCTGAATAGAGCCTTGATGCATGACTAATGCTAACCAAGAAAAATAGCCAGGGCAAGAGTAGTGTCCTAACCATCTGTTTTTGCAAGTGGAGACTATCACAAAGCCTTACTCCTCCGATGATTTCCTAAGCACTCCACCAATTGAACTTCCCCTTGTTCAATTTTGACAGTTTGAGGATCATTCTCCATTCGGAGGAGTCCATGGGGACATTGAAGAGATACACTTGACAAATTAACATGTCTGACTCTATGGCTCCATTTAGGAGAGCCTTCTGTACATAGATTTTTATAGAGCTTAAGACTATGCACTTAACTTTCTTCAGTAGATAACTGCGGCATTTCAGTGATAAGGCACCATGAACAACAAGTAGGAAAACTAGGAGCCGACGTCTTTGGGTAATTTCCATGACAGCATAAGAGTAATGGCAAATATGACCAACTTGTGCACTTTTACCATATCTGTGCAAGAAGGGTGAATGGAAAGACTGAGATACTGTAGTTGCGTAAGGCAGGTGATAGAGCCCTCCTGCCTTGAGGCCATTTATAATTCATCAGTGTGTCAACAGGCTCGATTGTGGGCAAGGCCAACTATTGGAGAATTCTTGCATATTGGTTGGTCTGTTTTATGGAACCCCTGGCGAGATCATAAGGGTAATTCCTTTGAGGACAAAAAGTGGCTGTGTTATAAAAAATGAGAACAAAATCAAACCCTCTTAATTTATCTTAATTTATCTTCATCTTGAAAGAATGTGACTGTTCTTTATTGTCTTGATTATTATGCTGCTGTTATCTCTCTCTGGCACAAGATTGACATGTAAATGTTTCTACAAGGGAAGATAGTTACATTAAAAGGGAAGATAGTTGCATGTTAAAAAAATAAAGAAGTGTTGAATATCTCGTTGACTAACATGCAAGAAGCATGCAAGAATATAATCTGAAACTGAGATGGTTTTGTAAACAATTTCATTGTCAGAGCAACTTTCTCTCAATAGTAGACAAGTTCAGTACATTAGCTTTTACTGTTAATTCGAGCCACAGCAATTCCTAGTAGATTTATAATGCCACAGTAGAAGTATGGCTGCATTCGAGGACTAATTTACATGCCATGTGAATTAGACAGGTGAGAAGCAGGAATCTGAACATGAAAAGTTTTGAAAGTGCAGCCAGTGTTCATCCTCAAAGGGGTTACGTACTGTTATAGTCCCCTACCCCGGGTTTTCATAAGACAGATTAACCAATATCAAAGAATTTTCTTATAGTTGGTCTTGGCAGAGGAATGCTCTTTCCTGTGCCTACAGCATTTACCCAGTTTTCCTTTGCCCTTCTCATACAGATGTAGCAAAGAGCGCACAAACTGGCAAGACTCCCATTACTCTTTGGTCTCCTGTGTTATTCACACACCCCAATCATGCTCTGGAACATTTTTGAATGCTAAGTAAACGTAATGTTGCAGCAGAGGAAAGCTAAGTCTCTAATCCAGAGCTCCTGCAAAAAGTTTATTCTTAAAAATTTAACAGTTAGGCATAATTGTCAAACTCTCCTAGCCACTGGATCCATAAAGGTGGGGAATTTGAATTAGGCTATGCCATGCCTTTGCTTTTGCTGTCAACTTTGACAATTTTTAAAATCTTGTTAATTAGGAATTTTATGACTAAAGCTCATTAGTTGATGGTTTTTTTTATTTTTGTGTAAATCAATTTTGTTTGTGGAGTAAAAAGGGAAATTTATTTTTTAGATTTAGGTCCTGAGAGCAAGCTAACCAAGAACCCAAGGGTAAAGAGAAATTAAGTTTGTTGCTTAAATCCCTATTTTCATAGCTTTGACTGGTTCTAATATCATGACCAGTTCAAACTGTAACCCCCTGAAGCTGGGAGGATCAGTGACACCAGTTCTAACAACTTTTGGCACGATGCCTCAATGTGCATCCTTTCACCAGATAGCAGATACCTGGACAGTGAAAGGAAAACAGTGGTTGAGATGGAATATGTGGAATTTTTCTGGATAGAACTGCTTTTTCCTAGTACAGAATGGTGCTTCGCCTGTCATTTGGAAGGCATTTAGAAACTGCCAAAGGAGATGGTCATATTTCCTGCATGTATGACAACAAAAGCCATTGAGGCAACCCCTTTTTCAGTTTCAGTGGAAATTTTGGTACCTCTATAATCCTGGAAAACCAATAACCCCCTTTGGTGGCACCAGCTTTCTGCACCTCACTCCTATAACAATTAATTATGTGGAGGCAGATATTAAGTAATTTGTTAGTTACTGAGGGGCATAAGAAATATTGGAAATAAAACTGCTTATTTCATATATCCAGTATCTGGCAATTCTACAAAAGCATGGACAACACTTGCCCTTCCTTTTGAATAGGAAAGTTTCAATTCAGTGTGGCCACCCAGTAGTTTGTGCCACTGAGAACCAAATCTTAGTTCCATGGAAGGTTCCACATCTTTTCTGTCCTAGCCTTATCCACTAATATGTAAGTAACTATGAGGAGGCTCTCAAAGTCTTCTAGGACTGTTTTGGCTGCAGTTGCAAAGACCTTCACGCAGACTTTATGGTGGCACTGTATGGTTTCATGGAGTAACACCTCAGCCTGAAAAGAACTGTGTGTTGCACTTTCCAGATGACTACTGCTAGCCAAGTACTTTAATGCATTCCTTGTGGGACTTTGACCACCTCTATCAATCAGAAAGAGACACAATAACATGCCCCTAGTACAATTCCCTTCCACCCCTACTTATGGTTTCTGATAGGGAAGGACAGGTTGCAGTTTCAAGGTCTTGCTCTTTGTGTTAGATTTTTTACAGAAATTAGCAGCAATAGTTGTCCAGGAACTCAGAAAAGAAGGCATTCAATTGGTAGTTTACCTAGACAATTGTGGGAACTACCAAAAAAGAGTTCTTTTGAGATCTCAGAGTAATAGTCAGCACACTCCAGGCAATTATGTTGCTGGGATATCCTTTGTAGTTGGTTATCTTCCTAGCCAGACTCAAAACAGAATAAGGAAGGATCTGCAAAGGTTCCTTACTTAATCTGGGTTTTTGCCATGAAGGTAGGCAGTTGAGAGGATATTCTGTTCGTGGGCCTGGAAGGGAGCTCTACAAAATGGGTTGAACTGACTCCTCTATCTATGTAGGGAGTAATACACATGGATGCCTCCTTAACAAGTTAGGGAGGCCACTGGGACAATTTTCAGGTAGCAGGAAGGTGGCTACCTGTTTTAGGGAAGTGTCACTTCAATATCCTGGAGTTGTGTCTTTTTCCTGCCTCTTATCCCCGTAGATGGCTAATGCTGTCAGCGCACTTCACGGGCTGCACAGTAGGCATTATTAAAGTTTCTTTGAAGCAACCCTTTGGCCCCTAGCTGCAACCCCTTTTATTCCTTTTGCTGTACCTCCATTCATATTATCTTCTATCTTGCTATCCATCCTCTCCTAACAATTGTTTCATAGTGCATCTGTGAAGTTTTCCTCCTGTCACACCTTTCAAACCTACCTACTGTACTCTCAGTTTTCCTTTTAGAGATAAATTACCTTGTAGGTCCCAGTGCTTGGCCTTTGCCTAAACTCTATATTTCATTCCATTCCTGCCACATTTTGTTGGTCCTAGTTAGTAAGATAGCAGTGACGTGCATCAAGAGGTCAGGTTCCGGTTCAGCCACTCTCAGTGCAGTCAGTGTCTATCCTATAGATGGCTCAGGCAAAAGTGGTATAGTACTGTACTTGTCAGCAGTCCACCTAATGAGTCACTCCATGGATTGAGCGGATGCTAGGCAGACCCTCTTTTCAAATAATTGATAACATGCTTCCACATCCAGAAGTTTACTTGTTTCCCACACATAAATGATCAACTTTCAGTGTATGTCTCAAAACCTGGACAGTCAGGTAGTAGCAAGAGATACATTTCTACTGGACTGGAATAAATATAGGACATCCTACCTCCATTGTCCCAGATTTTTAAGGTTTTGAAACTACCTAAATTGGCCAAAGAGTCATTGGTTCTTGCTGCTTCAACAAAGGGCAAGAAAACCAGTCCTGATACTGTTTGCCATTGTATCCCAGATAGGAGGAGGAAAAGTCATATACGCATCCTATTTTCTGAACCACGACCTTCATGTGTGAATTTTAAAACATCTAGTCTACCAAGAAGATTATTCACCCAACGTTGCTAGGTACCTGGTGCAAAAACTGCAGAATTCAACCATCCAGCAATGCCAGTCCATATGGAAAGTTTGGTTGGATTACCTCCAAACTGAGAGCCAGTTGAGCTTGGTTGGAAAAGTGTGACATTGTTTAGTCTATCTGTTTGAGGATAAGTGCATATCTGCTACTACAATTATGTCATGCAAGGCTGTGTTATTGAAGCCATTGCTTTATGGGTGTGGCATTGAATAAAATATAGAAGTTTTCAATGCCCGTCTCCAGTCCTTTGTGTTGTAAAGATTGGTTCGTGCAAGGCTTTTCATGACCAGGTCCCTGTACAATTATCTTTGAGCACTGTCTTCTTAAATTAGTAATCGTAATGCAGCTACAACTCAGTGCTCCGAAAGGTGGTCTTTTTGACTGTCTTGTCATCCTGGCTGTCTTAGATTGGGGCAGTTTCATCACCCAAGCTCTTAGTTGTCATTTTGTCTCTTGGCATTCCATTTCTAGCCAAGATTGAGGGTCTTTTGAAGAAAAAATCCCCATTCTTATATGGGAACTCAGAATTACTGATAAGACATTATTTCCAGTCCAAGCACTCCAGATTTACCCAGATGTTGTGGCAAATGTCCCAGATGGTCCTTTTTTCTTACACCCTATCACAAACAAGCCACTTTCTCTGCATGGGCTGAGAATTGTCTTAGTGTCTTTAATAAGAAAGGTGGATGGCTTTTGTTGGAGACATTTCTTGCTAAGAAATCTGAGTTTATGAGGTAATTGTGAGAGGCAATTTTCCTCAAACACTGCTGCCATGACATCAAGCAAATTTGGTTACACTATGTGCAGGTAGAGGGTATGTAAGTTCCGGTCCCATAGACGCCTTCCTGATGCTGTGATATTTCTGAGATATTGCAGGGGAGAGGTGCAGTAGTGCTATGTCCCAACCTGGCATAATTTGCTATCACTTTAGAACCATTTGGAATAAAACATTTGTAGGTTCTTGTTTTTTCATATCCTTCAGTGTTAAACCCTAATAGGTATCCTGAATGAAAGGAAGTAGGTAAAAACTTACCTGACTCTACCACAGACCATTTTTTTTGTCTTGGTCATTTGCATTTTTTACCTAGTAGCTAGGCCATTTCATCACCTGTCAAATTCTTTTGCATACTCTTTCGAGGGCGAACAACATCTTCACTATTAATAAATAGGTTTTGGTTAAGTAAAAAGCTATTTTTGGTAGCCTCGGTTAGTCTTCAACCCCATCTGCTTTCCTTGACAAAAAAGGCACGGGAATTTGTGGTGAGTATTTTCTTCCACATCCCTGGTGAGCAATGGTGATCTTTGCCAGTTGGGCACTGTTGCCACATCAGTGTGAGAAGGGTGAAGGAAAATTGGGTAAACACTGTAGGCAAGGGAAAGAGCCCTCTTGCTTTAAGTCCCTTTATACTTTATCATTATGTCAGGTAAAGGCACCATTCTGGCCAGGACCAGTTATGAGAGAATTCTTTGATATAGGTTGGCCTGTCTTATGGAGTCCTGGTGAGACCATAAGAGTAACTCCTTTTAGGACTAACAGCAGTTACCAAAAATAGGGGTTTCCTTCGTCAAAACCTGTTTTTTAACAGTTCATAAGGCTATTAACCTTCAGATGTGGATGCTATTAGGTCGTGAATTTGGCTCGTATACAGTTACATACTGTCATGGGAACTCAAAGGAGAGTCTCAAGAAGGAGCCTGTCACCCACATTAGTGTGTTCATGATGATCCTGGTTAAAGTTGACAAGAATACAGTAGTAGACTCAAAGAATGTGCAGGTAAGACAGTGTGCAAGACAAATGAAAGATACCACCTTTAGTTCAGTCATGAAGATGTTTGTAATTGGTTACACTAACTTAGCTTAAAATACTCAGGCAGTTTTCCTAATTTAACAATGATGGGAAAAACAAGCATCTATATATATAATGCTGAATTTATTGACATTTTCATATGAAAGAGAAATTTCACTATTGTTTAGTATTCTTTGGAAAGATTAGCAGTTAAGATTGTGTCTTTATATATGCAGTACTGTAGTTTTCTTATTGATATTAGATACTTACATTTTAACTTTTAAAATCTGGTCAGTCTTGTTAGCTAAGTACAAAATGTCTGGTTGCATAAAAGCAAGTAAAGACAATTTTAAATACATGCCATGTGAATTAGACAGGTGAGAAGCAGGAATCTGAACATGAAAAGTTTTGAAAGTGCAGCCATTGTTCATCCTCAAAGGGGTTACGTGCTCTTATGGTCCCCTCCCCCTGGTTTTCATAAGACAGATTAACCAATATCAAAGTATTTTCTTATAGTTGGTCTTTAATATAATCCTTTAATTTATTAATTTCATGAAAGGGTGTGTCTAGTAATGAAATTGAGTGACTGTTATTTGATATACTGTATTATGTTCAAATTTTAATGGAATTTTATGTATCTCAATATAAATAATTGCAAAGGTATATCACAATATACATAATAGCAAAGGTATATCACAATATACATAATAGCAAAGGTATATCACAATATATATTATTGCAAATGTTCAGTGATTAGATTTGTAATAAAATTTTCATCTCTATTTGTATATGAGAGCTGAGGTACACACGAAACAAAAATGTTTAAAGTTATCTTTCTTATCCCAATCTTCAATCAATACCATTGGAATGGTTAAAATCATCTCAAAATATGTTCATCATATTTTTTAACATAAAATATCTTTTAGGTAACTACATATGTTTTTCCCCAGGATAATGTTGGTGCAACACCACTCCATGAAGCTGCCAGGGAAGGTTTTGAAGATGTGATGATAGTTCTCATAGGACGTGGTTGTAATATCAATGAAACTGACAATGAAGGTAACACACCCCTTCATGTCGCAGGAAAGTGGGGACAGGCTGCTGCTGTTGAGCTCCTACTGGAGAAGTGTGCAAAGGACAACATCAGGAATAAAAATAATCTATTATATTCTGACCTGGTAAGTAATATAGAATTGTTTCTTAACTTAATATTTAATTGTAATGTATTTACATATACTGCAAGTACCATATATGGTATAAAGTAGTCAAACAGATGTTCTTTCATCACTGTAGTCGACGCATTTTAAGAACATCGCAAGGCCACGCCCACATCCTCCCTACCCCACCCCACCACCCCAGCCTAATCCCCTCCCTTCTTTCACGATATTACTCATACAGCTGGCAGCGCTGTCGTTATCGTGAGCCGGAGTTGCAAGATTCAGTCTGATCATTCAGATACCCTCATGCATTGAGAGGGAGAGGATGGCGTCCGGTACCACACCTACCCTTATCCTTGGTAGGACAATGGGAACAGCCAGACTCGTCAGCCAAGCTAGGAATATTGTCCTTTATGTCTTCAAGTATTTTGATAATGAGGACAAGGCAGACTTGATACAAGAAATAATAAAGAAAAGCTCTGAGGCAACGAATGTTTCACAAAGCTTAATCAACAGGATCAGGCTCCAGGGCAAGAGGAGTGGAAATGGAGTAATTCAGTCACCACTCCATCGGAATTGTCTACTGACTGCCCTTGGGAGGACTGATTATTTCGACAAGGAAGTGATGAGAAGAGAAATTCTTGCCTTTTATGAAAGAGGAGAGCTACCTACACCTGATTTGCTGCTTCGGAGACTGAGGAAGCCACCAGTGGATTTCAGAGAAGGAAGCATAAGCCTGCAGAAATTATTGAAGAGTATGGAATTCAGATATAAGAAACATTGTAGTAGCAGAGCTATACGGTATTGATGGAGAGATCAGATGTTGTAGATGCCCAAAACAGATTCCTAAGGGAACTCAAAAGCAACAGAAGCATTGAATGTCCAAGGCCAGAAATTTATCTTGATGAAGAAACTTGGGTCAAAATGCCAACATCAAACAGTGTTGGACAGATAAGGAGGGTACCATTGGGCCTAATACAAAAATCAGCAGAGGTGGCAGATTCATCATTGTCCACACAGGAAGTTCTGAAGGCTTTGTTCCTGGTGCAAATCTAAGACTGGTAATAAAGGAGATTATCATGATTCCGTGAATAGCCATACATTCAAGAAATGGTTTCTAGAGCAGTTGATGCCAAACATCCCTCCAAGATCATTAATTATTATGAACAACATGCAGCTGAACAAGGCACCTACAGGAAATTCAAGAAAAGGAGATATCATCAAGTGGTTAAGTGAATACAGCATTCCTTATGGTACAGCTTCACAAGAAAACCAAGTTGCGCTATGAAATCGATGAACTTGCTGCTGTTGCAGGGCATGAAGTACTCCGACTACCACCATACTATTGCCAGTTTAACCCAATTAAACTCATATGGGCTCACATCAAACAAGAAGTAAAGAAGAAAAATTCAAACGACAAGCAATTCATGAAAAAGAACTGGCACTATAAGCTGTTGATAATGTGACTACAGATAACTGGAAAAAATGCATAGAACATTCAAAAATGATTCAAGAAGACTATAGTAAGAAAGAAATTGCTTTTGAACACATGTTTGAGTCATTTTCAATTGAACTGAGCCACTCAGACAGCAGCAGTGATGAAAGTGATGAGGATGAGCACTAAATAAAAGGCCTGAATAAAAAAACAATTAAAAGTAAAAAACAAAAACAATAAAGTCTTAAAAAAAGAAAAGAGTTGTAAATAATAGTATTTTTTTCTTTTTACATGACCCTGCTCCAAGTGGCTAACTGTTCTATTAAATCCAAAATGAGTAAACTGATTTATTTTTCATATCACACCACCATCAGTAGTACTACGCAGTGCCTCCTACTCCTCCAGTTTTGGCAGCAATCAGTCTCCCACTCTTTCCCGCCTCTGGATGGGTGGAGGGTAGGGTTTGTGCCGTCTGAGGTGGAAGGGGTGGAGGTAAGCTACTTGGGCACAGTCGTTGTTCTCTAACCATCTCCGGATGGGTGGAGGGTGGGGGTTGCTATGTTATCAGTGTCATAGCCAAGCAGCAACTGATATTGTCTCAGAGTGCAGTACAATAACGTCATGAGTTATCTACAGTGCCAGGGAAGGTGGCATTGCCGAGTGATATTCTTAGAAAATGCATCAATGTAAGTTACACCGCGACAATTTGTTTCAGTACTTCATACAGTATGATTTGTATAATTTGTTTTTGTCTGGTTTAGATAATAATTTAGTGAAGAATTTTCCAAAACTCACAAAGATTTTATGTATTTAGAATTAAATATAATTAAGATTTTACTTTTCCACTTTGCTCATGATGACAAATGAATACCTAAAGCCCACAAATGCAGTACTTTACTGTATATAGATGAGATATTTGACAATGTTTGTGATGCCATGTATCTAATGAGTGAGTTCAAACAAAAGCATCATCTTAGATGGAGTAGCTGGATTACAGAAAACTAACATATTTTACATACTTTGGAAAAATTGTCTTGGGGCAGGGAAGGTTGAGTAAATGTGCCTTGAATTGACACTTATTGGGAAAATTTTGTGAGCAGTTTTTGAAGATATCAGTCATACAGGAAGGTTTAGGATTTTTTTTACATCATTTTTGCACGTGGTATGAGTTTTGCTACTTATAGATTTTGTTGTTTTATGACTGTTGATGTTGAATACAATGGATAAGGATAGACCAAGAGGGAGAACCTTTTGTAAATACAGGAAGAATGCAAAGAAGGAATAAAGCTAGAGAGAGAAAGAATATTAATCAAAGGTCTCATGAAACTTGTTGCATCATTTACAAATGCTCTGCTCACCTCTTTCTGAGTGAAGCTAGAGGATCTTATAACTTATTCCAGAAATTTGCAAGTTTTGAAGTGCATCATTCAACCTACCCCTATCTGTCCTAGTCTGACTGGACTGTTTTGCATTTCAATGTCCTAGTTCTGTTTGTGCCTTCAAGCATTAAGTTCAGCTTTGAAGTGTTAGGCAACGTTGTTCAGGAATGGTGCTGTGGTGGTTCCTTAGTAAAGAAAAGTGGGGGGGGGGAGCACATGTCCTATCATCATAGGGCAACTCCTCTTTTGAGTAGCATACTGAACTTATGTCATCCTAGGGAATCTCCTCACAGGACGTCTCCTCTGTTGACTATGCACATTCCATTGACAGTAACAGGACATCTCTGTCAATAGTGCAAAGTCCATTGACAGTGCACAAGTTGAAAGTAGAGTACCCCTTAAATGCCGAGTCTCTATTTACAAAAGTGTCTGCCGTATGCCGGCGGCGTTCGGGAGTTAGCGCCGAAGCGGAAAAAATTTTTTTTCAAAAAATCACAGCACGCTTAGTTTTTAAGATTAAAAGTTCATTTTTGGCTCCTTTTTTGTCATTGCTTGAAGTTTAGTATGCAACCATCAGAAATGAAAAAAATATCATTATCATATATAAATATTGGAATATATGACCGTGAAAAAAATTTCATATATAATTGTATACAAATCGCGCTGTGAGCAAAACGGTTAAAGCTAATGAGTTATTTTTTTTTTCGTTGTATTTTACACTAAATTGCGATGATTTTGGTATATAACAAATTGTAAAACGATCAAAGCAACACAGAGAAAATACTATCACAAAATGATGCATGAATTCATAACTCGCAGACGTAAAAACAAGTTTTTTTCTAAAATTCACCATAAATCGAAATATTGTGCTAGAGACTTCCCGTTTGTTGCAAAATGAAGGTAATTGATTGAATATTATGAGACTGCAAGTCTTTTAGATTACAATTGCAGTTTACGACTATTTCGGTCGAGTTAAAGTTGACTGAAGGTCGAATTTTTTCTATTTATCGTGATTTATATGAAAATATTTCAAAACTGATAAAAGCTACAACCATGAGTTATTTTTTGTTGTATTCTACATGATATTGCGCACATTTTCATGTATAACACTTTATGTAAGGACTAATATAAAATGGTGCGAAAATTACGACAAGGTGACTAAAGAAATTCTGAGATTTTCAGCCGAGTTACCGCGAGCGGACGTAAGGAAAAAGATTTTTAAAAAATTCACCATAAATCGAAATATTGTGCTAGAGACTACCCGTTTGTTGCAAAATGAAGGTAAATGATTGAATGTTACTAGAATGTAAGAGTTTTAGCGTACAATTGCGTTTTTCGACCATTTCGGTCAAGTCAAAGTTGACCGAAGGTTGAAATTTTGGCACTTATTGTGATTTATATGAAAATATTTCAAAACTGATAAAAGCTACAACCATGAGTTATATTTTGTTGTATTGTACCTGAAATTGCGCACATTTTCATGTATAAAACTTTATGTAACAGCTAATATAAAACAGTGCAAACATTACGACAAAGTGACGAAAGAATTTCTGAGATTTTCGGCCGAGTTACCGCGCGCGGACGTAAGGAAAAAGTTTTTTAAAAAATTCACCATAAATCGAAATATTGTGCTAGAGACTTCTAATTTGTTGCAAAATGAAGGTAAATGATTGATTATTACTAGAAAGTAAGAGTTTTAGCTTACAATTGCGTTTTTCGACCATTTCAGTCGAGTCAAAGTTTACCGAAGGTTGAAATTGTGGCACTTATTGTAATTTATATGAAAATATTTCAAAACTGATAAAAGCTACAACCATGGGTTGTTTTTTGTTGTATTTTACATGAAATTGCGCACATTTTCATATATATATAAAACTTTATGTAACGGCTAATATAAAACGGTGCAAACATTACGACAAAGTGACAAAAGAATTTCTGAGATTTTCAGCCGAGTTACCGCGCGCGGACGTAAGGAAAAAGTTTTTTAAAAAATTCACCATAAATCGAAATACTGTGCTAGAGACTTCCAATTTGTTGCAAAATGAAGGTAAATGATTGAATATTACTAGAATGTAAGAGTTTTAGCTTACAATTGCATTTCTCGACCATTTCAGTCGAGTCAAAATTGACCGAAGGTTGAAATTGTGGCACTTATCGTGATTTATATGAAAATATTTCAAAACTGATAAAAGCGACAACCATTGGTTGTTTTTTGTTGTATTTTACATGAAATTGCACACATTTTCACATATAAAACTTTATGTAATGGCTAATATAAAACGGTGCAAAAATTACGACAAAGTGACGAAAGAATTTCTGAGATTTTCAGCCGAGTTACCGAGCGGACGTAAGGAAAAAGCTTTTTTAAAAAATTCACCATAAATCGAAATACTGTGCTAGAGACTTCCAATTTGTTGCCAAATAAAGGTAAATGATTGAATATTACTAGAATGTAAGAGTTTTAGCTTACAATTGCGTTTTTCGACCATTTTGGTCGAGTCAAAGTTAACTGAAGGTTGAAATTTTGGCACATCGTGATTTATATGAAAATATTTCAAAACTTTTAAAAGCTACAACCATGAGTTATTTTTTGTTGTATTTTACCTGAAATTGCGTACATTTTCCTATATAAAACTTTATGTAACGGCTAATATAAAATGGTGCAAAAATTACGACAAAGTGACGAAAGAATTTCTGAGATGCGTCGCTGACGCTCTGTATTGCGAGAAGAAAGAAATTCGCGCATGCGCGGCTCAGTAACACTTGTAAACAAAACAACAGCGTGATCCGTGAACTCCCAGCATCCCTCAAGGCGCGTGATTTAAAATCTTTCACAAACTAGGCCTATAACTATTTTTCCGCGAATATTTAAAAAAACTTTTTGTAGTCGATGTACCGTACGTCCGCTCGGCACCCGACAGACAATTTTAGTCGACGTATGATACGTCCAGTTGGCGTTTAAGGGGTACTTAGCACATATCTGCATAAATCATCCTATTATAGGACATCCCCTTGGGTTATTCTGTCATCCTCTCTCTATACATAGACTTCAATCAGACACATTCCTGGATGAGCGATGTATGTCAGACAAGTTCCTCATTGGAGTCTATGTCCATGTACAGGTACAGGAGTTTGACTTCTTTGGCAACATGAAGTGATGGAACATGCCTACTTTACCTTATCAGTTTCTACTACCAGATTGGTTTAATACCAATAACGGGTTACAAGAGCATTCATCTTTAGAGGACTGATCTCCTCCCTAACATTCAAGAACTTTTATGTTCATGGAGTTTTGAACAATGGTTTTTAGCTATGCTAAACCACTTTCACTTCTGGTATTGATGAGATCTTACAGATAAGGACAGTGGAATTGATCAAGACACTGATCTCTTTCTTGTCTAGTTGCTTTCTTCTTTACCAAGATAGGTAAGAAAATAAGACCTCTCAGATGTCGAACCTATAGAATACACGTCTGAAGTATTCTGGGAATGATATCAGACGTATTGATAGATACCTTAGTTTCTTGTCTGAACAGGTATATCTGTCAACTAATCTGGAGACTAAGTTCAAAAACTTATTTTCAGTCAAGGAAGGGTATCTGGAGCCCCGTTCCTTGGTCCTTGTGCTGTTATGTTACTCCTGTGAGGAGTGGGAAATCTAGGCAGTAATTGTTGCTTACAATCCGCACTGTGATAGCAACGACACCACGATACGAGCTTGGTCCCCAAAGGACCTAATGTCTTTCCATGTCAGTCTGTGACAGTGGTAGCACTCAGACAGACAGAAGTACTTTCTTGTCCCAGAAATGCTTAAAGTTAATTTGCTTTAGTTTATTGGTGAACAAGAATAGTTTTTCTTGTCAGATAAGTGCTTGAAGTTCCTGCTTTCAAAATTTCCCTTCAGACATAAATTGGGTTAATTGTGAACCCTTGCAGGTGGTATGATAATGTTATGGTCAGGATGGCTTTAAAGAAATCTCCTGCTGTTCCTACATGTATAAAAAACCATCGGTCTTTACGTAAGGAATTACCTTTAGTGCGAGGTGGAGCAGGCTTTTGTACACAACAAGATTGTTCGGTAGTTAAACTACTGGTGGGAGGGGCGAGGGGTAGCCTCACCACCTCCCCCTGCTGAGCTATGCATCCACTTACCTAATACCCTCGCTCAGAGTTGGACGTGTCCCGCCTCCTCTGCCCGATGTTAGCCAGTTGTTCTAAGCATAGCTTCAGCTCTGATTTCCCCCCTTCCAATTGTTTCTTTTGTGATTGTGAGCTCTTGTGTATGTTTTCTTGGTGATATCCTTGCTTATATTCTTGGACTGTGTCAAGCCAAATCCAAGAATTATGTAAGCCCAAGAAGCCTCAAAGACTTTGCCCTGGGGTGGGGAAGTGGTGCGACTGCTTCTTTTCCCCATCAGAGCAAAGGGAGGCAGTCCCTTCTAACCCATCTCTTTCGGGTCTAGGAGAGATCAAGAAGATGTTTAAGGACCTTAGGGACCTTTAGCACCCCCTAGGTATTCCCGGGGAGCCCTCGGTGAGGTACTTAATTGCACATCTTAGTGCCACCAAGCTACCTCGTGCCACCATTGTACCAGTAACTGGGACTTCAGGCTCAGTTACAGAGTCAACAGGAACCACGACTACGGTCATGGCTCCCTCAATCGTTCACCCAATTCCATCAACTTCAAAGCTCCTTGTGACATCTCCCGACTCTAAAGATCTTCTTCTGGAAGCTCTGTTGAAGAGGTACAAGTGTGACCACAAGAGGAAGTCAAGGAAGAGGATCTGTTCACCTTCATCATCTTCATAAGTATCTCCTTCGCCACCTGTCTTTGCCTTCTCCCCTTCTTCTAAAGGTCCTGTTGTTGGTGCTTCCCGAGAAAAACTGGTTGATCACAAGCAAGAAATACAGGTTTACAAAAAACTCAATCTCTTAAAACTAATTTATTACCTGACTAATCCACCATCTTTACAAAGACACATGAAATTTGGGCCCTTTCACAGTACTAGGCAACCTCCCCCAAAAAAACTGTATGTATACAGTGGACCCTTGCTTATTCGCAGTTCTGGATTTGCAGCTTCTTCTATTCGTGGATTTCTCTGTGGAACATGTATACACATTATTCGAGGAAAATTCGCCTGTTCACGGTATTTTTCCTATAGAAATATTCACAGATTACTGTATTTTCATATAATTTTCGTGACTAAATGCACTTTTAGTGATAAAACTATTAAAATATTCAGGTGCAGTATAAGCATTTTTAGAGGGTGTTTTTGGTGTTTTGAACTATCAAAATAGGCAGTTATAAGTGTTTTTAGAGGGGGTTAAAGTATTTGCAGATTGTAGCTATTCGCAGGGAGTAGTGTTACGCATCCCCTACAAATACTGGGGGTCGACTGTATGCAGTATACAGTAATACCCTGAATTTGACCAATTCGAGTTGTGTAAATTCACAGGTACATGAACTTTTCATTGGAACCTAAATAATTGTCATACACGAGTTTTTCACAGATGCGTGAACACTTGCGAATACTGAGAAACCCTGCAAAAGTGTTTATGTTTAATTTTTTATGTAATTTATAAGTTTTCAAGTTTTTATGTGTAAATTAAATAACATTAAATAATAAAAATAATATCTCTCTCTCTCTCTTTCTCTCTCTTTTACTGAGATGAGAGAATTTTTATGGTACATGTATATGTTTATTTGTTTTGTATGATAAATAAATTTCTTACTTAATAATAAGTACTAATTTTCAAATGTAATAATAATAATAATAATAATAATAATAATAATAATAATAAAACTGCAATTACAACATTTGTATGTGATACATATTTTAAACAAACAAATATCTTTCCCTCATCTTGTGTAACTTGTTGAAGAGAAGCTGAAGGCAAAGTTGTCAGATATGTCAATTTAACATGACAAGAAGGGGGAGTGTTGCTGATTAGCGGGTCAGAGAATTCTCTCTCTCTCGTTCGTAGTTAGTGCAACTTACTTATTACTGTTTCTCTGTACATCTTTTACCTGTACAGTAGATAATTTTAAATTGATCTAATTTTACCTGTACTCTCTAGGAACTGTAAATGCACCATTCTAAAACACAGAGACATAGAGCATTTCAGAGCAGAATAAAGAAGGTTTTAAAAACGAGGCTGAGAAGACTTCTAATAATAGATCAGTGGAATGGGGAGAGAGAGAAATAGTATACTAATCTTCACAGTCTCGTATATTTTCACATCAACCATTTATTTCTTTTTTTAAGGGTAATGTATTAAGCAAACTTTCAAATGAAATTACAGTAACTTTATTGTTTAAAAGTTAGTTTAATACTTTGAGAGCATGATTAGGGTCATATTTAGTGTTTAAACTCTAGAAATAAGCATTTCTTAGCATTTTTAGAGACCGTGCCAAACTTTTATGAAATTCATCAAGCGCTGAGGGGTCTGGAACCTAACCTCGCGTAAGTTCAGGGTATGACTGGTTACTGTATTTACAAAAACATGAAATTCAAGCAGTGGAATTTTATCAGTGAAAACAATCACTTCCAACCCACACACACACCCTCAAGCTCACATAAATTACCTTAATCTACGTAACTAAACTACAAAAACACTTGATACATATATATGTATATATATATATATATATATATATATATATATATATATATATATATATATATATATATATATATATATATATATATATATATATATATATACATATACAGTAAAACCCCTGTATTTGTGTTCTCAGATTCACGGACTCACTGATTCGTGGGATTTTCTGTGGAACAAATCTATAAATTATTTGCAAAAAATTCGGCAATTTGCAAACTTTTTCATCGAGAAATATTCACTAATTAGTGTATTTTGATGTTATTTCCATGACTAAATACAATTTTTTATGATAAACAAATGATTTACTAATTTTCAAATATTAAAATTAATAAGATTAAGTGATAATAATAATAATATAATAATAATAATAATAATAATAATAATACTAACAACAGGGTTGGCCATTTTAACCAAATGGTTTAAACCATGGTTTGTAAACCAGTAAAAAACCATGTTTTTTTTGGTTTTTATGTTTTTTTAAAGTTTTAAATGTTTTTTTTTCTTTGGTTTTTTTATTGTCTTTAGGTCTTCATGCTTCCTCCACAACTTTTTTGAGATAATATTAATTTTTTGGTACTTAAACATAATGTTTAACCTACCAGTACATTCAAAGTCATATCTTAGAACATATTATTTGTGTTACAAAACCACATATGACATAAGAAGTAACTGAACATTAATACTAGTGGTAAACTTCAGATATTTAGGTTAAAAGAAATTGGTAAATAATTTTATTTTTTTTTAATGCAAAAGAGGTACTGTATATATAAACAAAAATAGAATATGAATCAAATGAACAAAAAATTTACAAAAATAAATGCCATTTGGTGATTGATATCAAATAAACAAAAAATGTAAAAAATAAATACCATTAACTGAAGTATTTCATATAACCAAAGATTTTGACTTGTAACTAAAGTGTTCTAATTTCTACGAGATATGGAGATATATGATAATGGAAACTTTAATTTTTTTTAATACCTACAGTGTATTGATAATGATATGTCTAACACATATAGGCACAGATTTGTGTGAATATTGTCTAAATATCTGAAATTTTATGCTGAGTAGCACAGGAATTAATTTAATTAAATAAACCAGAAAAAAACCATATTCCATGGTTTAAACCAAAAAAACCATGGTTTTTGCCTTTTTTAAAAAACCATTGGTTTTTGCCAACCCTGAATAATAATAATAATGTAAGATTAAATAATACATAACTCAAAGAGAGAGAGAGAACTTGGTTTTCTCCCCGCCATTCAGGACGGACCATGACCTCATTAAAACGAAGATATATGCTCAGAATTGATGCTGTTGAAATATTAAAATTATATTAAAGTATTATTGAAATTATATTAAAATGATATATGTGTTTCAGGATGATAGTATAAGCATTTTCAGAGGGTACATTTTATGATAAAGTAATGATTTACAGTACTAATTTTCAAATATTAATACTGTACAGTCATACCCCGAACTTATGCAAGGTTAGGTTCCAGAACCCCTCACACAAGGCAAATTTTCATGAAGTTTGGCACGGTCTCTAAAAATACTAATAAATGCTTATTTCTAGAATTTGAACACTAAATATGACCCTAATCATGCTCCCAAATTATTAAGCTAACTTTTAAATGAAATTAAAGTTACTGTAATTTCATTGAAAAGTTAGCTTAATGCATTACCCTCAAAAAAAAGAAATAAATGGTTGACATAAAAATAGAGAGTTGGAAGAGAATTTCTCTCTCTCCCCTTCTACCCGATTTATTTTTAGAAGTCTTCTCAACCTCATTTTTAAGAACTTCTTTATTCTACATCTCTTTCTCTTTGTTCTGAAATGCTTTTTCATGAACAAACTGCTTTTTATTTGGACTAATACAACTCTTAGTTATTATGTCTCTATGGTTTAGAACATATTTGCCACACTAGTGCATTTACAGTTCGTAGACGGTACAGGTAAAATTAGATCAATTTAAACTATCTACTGTACAGGTAAAGACGTACAGATAAATAATAAGTTGTAAAAATGTGTGAGTGCTAACTACGAACGAGAGAGAGAGAGAGAGAGAGAGAGAGAGAGAGAGAGAGAGAGAGAGATCAGGGTTGTCCATACTTAAGAGAGTGAAATTATTTATTGATTATTATGGAGACAGAGAGAATAACACAGAGAGAGAGAGAGTTGTTGTCCTTACTTGAAATATCAAGTTAAATTATTCATGAATTAATACGGAGACAGAGTGAATAACATGAGAGAGAGTGAGAGAAGTTATTCTTATGTTAGATATCAAAAGATGGAAATTAATGAATTATGAAGGAAAAAGAAAGAAAGAGAGAGAGGATAGTACATAGAAATCCTTTGACACGCTGTGGGCAGTGTTTGACATATTTGACAAATTATATTTGTTTGTCTAAAATATCACATAATTTACTTTAGAAATGTATAAATTTTGTAATTACAGTTATATTATTTTAATTTTTATTATTATTATTATTATTATTATTATTACTATTATTATTACAGTGAACACCCCGTATTCGTGGGGGATGCGTCCCACACCCCCCCCCTGCAAATAGCTAAAATCCGCGAATACTTGAAACCCCTCCAAAAAAATTAGAACTGCCCATTTTGATAGTTTAAACACAGAAAAACCCTGTAAAAAATGCATATACCTGAGTATTTTAATTGTTTTATCACAAAAAGTGCATTTATTCATGAAAATCATATGAAAATACTGTAATTAGTGAATATTTCTCAGTGAAAAATACCGCAAATGGGCGAATTATCCGCGAATGATGGCTAGATATGTTCCACAGAGAAACCCACGAATGCGTGAGTCCGTGAATCATGAGGACGCGAATACAGGGGGTTTACTGTATTATTATTATTATTATTATTATTATTATTATTATTATTATTATTATTATTATTTAATCTTATTATTTGAAAATTAGTACTTATTATTAGGTAAATCATTTATTCATCATACAAAACAAATAAACATGTACGTGTAACCATAAAAATTCTCTCATCTCTAACTGAGATGAGAATTTTTATGGTTACATGTATATGTTTATTTGTTTTGTTGATGAATAAATGATTTACCTAATAATAAGTACTAATGTTAGATAATAATAAAATAATAATAATAATAATAATATAACTGTAATTACAAAATTTATACATTTCTATAGTAAATTATGTAATATTTTAAACAAGCAAATCTCACTTCCTGATCTTTTGTGAAACCTTTGAAGAGAGGGGCGAGGGCAAAGCTGTCAAATATGTCAATCGTTACCCACAGCATGTCAAAGGATTTCTAGTACTCTCTCTCTCTCTCTCTCTCTGTTGTTATTCTCTCTGTCTCTGTGATAATTCATAAATAATTTAACTTGATATTTCAAGTAAGGACAAAGGACAACTCTCTCTCTCTCTCTCTCTCTCTCTCTCTCTCTCTCTCTCTCTCTCTCTCTCTAATAATTCTCTCTCTCCGTAATAAAATAATTTCACTCTCTTAAGTAAGGGCAACCCTGATCTCTCTCTCTCTCTCTCTCTCTTGTAGTCTAGCACACACACATTTTTACAACTTATTATTTATCTGTATGTCTTTACCTGTACAGCAGATAGTTTAAATTGATCTAATTTTACCTGTAATGTCTACGAACTGTAAATGCACTAGTGTGGCAAATACTTTCTAAAACTTAGAGGCATAATAACCAAGAGTTGTTTATATTTAGCTTTGTTGTCTCCATCATCAAGGTCTTCCAAGCCTTTTTCGAAATAATGTTGCTTTTCAAACTCATTACTTCAAAAACCTGAAAGTCTGACAATTGAACACAATTTTGTTCTCATGATCAGAGGCATTGGACTGCTTCCTTTGCTCAGCATCGCATGACCAGGAAAAAGTCCCAGGTGAGGCAAACCACCAGTCAGTTAGGAAACTTACTCAGATCCTCCCACCAATCAGTAAGTCTTCCTTATGTAAAGACTGGTGGTTTGTATATGTGTAGGAATAAATGACAAATTTTGTAAGTAATTTGTATTTTTCCTAACATACAAACCTAAGGTTTGTACTGCCCACCTCCAGACACCCCTCTTTCTGATACGTGGGCTATTGGGCAAGTGGATGCATCACTCAGCAGAGGGAGCCCTTCCCACCGGTAGTTTAACTACCATACAATCTTGTTGTGTAGAATAGCCTGCTCCAGCTCGCACTGAAGGTAATTCCTCATGTAAAGACCTCAGCTTTCTATATTAGGAAAAATACAGATCACTTACAAAATTTGTCATTTTGCATCACCTCACTGGGAACAGTTTTTATATTAAACAGTTTGAATAGTAACTGTATTTAACCCCTTCACTCTTGTAAAACTGATGTGTACGTTTACATTAGTAGTTGGAAAACATCTTTTTGAAAGGTAACTCTTTGGAATCACATCTCAATTTATCTCAGTGTACTTAGTAGGATTTTGATTAATTTTACTCTATACACACAACATTTTAGCTTGGTTTTTCTTTAGGTCAGAAGTATTTGTTTTGAAGCAGTCATTTATCCATTTCTCTGAAGTCATTTCTTTGTCATTATTGCATTAACTGAACTAGTGATTGCAGTAATAGCCTTTTAATTTAATTCTATCTAGGTCAGATTGATAATGAATTTATTAAAATGTGCAAACCTTTTTCTGCTAGAAATCTCTGTATATACCACCTTAGTTCTAAGGATCAGATTGAGAAGCTAGAAATTGAAAAAGTTTGCAATAATATTTCATATAAAATCTAAATTCTGATATAATAAAATGACACACATAGCTTATGAATGTTGCATTGTTTGTTCACAGTTATTGTCAAAATATAGAGCCTGTGTTTCATGGGTATAAGACCTGTTGGGCTCTTTTGCTCTTGCCAATTTCTGGTCAAAATTTAATTTTCAGTGATCTTTTAAAGGAATTTCAGAGGATTACAAGAACTAAGAAGAATTGATGTATTGAATCAGCCTTTGATTTTCAGGCACTAATTCGCGCAGTTAGAACTGCAGATAAGGATCATGTCATGTCTGGAATGGCATGGGGAGGTGACCCAAACAGCAGAGATAAAAGAGGATGGACCTTGTTACACCATGCTGTTTATAAGGTATTTTTTGGTCAATTTCAGAAAAATTAACTCATGTCTATATCAGTTGCAGTACAGTACTGTTTTTCTCCTTGATTTTAAAAGAAAATGGCTTTGAACATTTCGTTATCTGAATACCAGCAATGTTGTCATATTTCTTTATTGAGCCTTTTGATCTTATCCATAGGGTGTGGAAGAAATCTGTGAACTTCTGCTGGAAAATGGGGCCAATATAAATGCTGTTGACAATCATGACAGAACACCGCTCCTCTTGGCAGCTTATAGAGGCAACAAGCAGGTACTGAAGTATACTGTATACTTTAAAGTAGGACTCTTTGTGTCCTTTTTTTACCAAGCAGACAGCGTATTGGCTATGCCACAGTAGTCATCTATCTTAACATGTCCTGTGCATAGGTTTCAGTATATGTATGATTGTAACAAAAAAAAAAAAGGTGGTTTATTTAATTAAAAGTGAATAATATTTCACTAATTGGAAAATTACTTGTCACTTTTCAAAATTAAAATTCAGTCACGAGATTTTGTGGATGCTATTAGTGATGAAATATTTTCCTCTAGCCAGGTGAATGAAATTTTAGTATCCATGATTTTAATCTGGTTTGGATTTTGTTTTATAAAACACTAATTGTACATTTATTGTAACATAGGGGACCTTTATATTTACTGTACTAGATATTTTAGAGGGAATGTAAAGTAACATTCTTAGAGAAAAACTTTATTGTAGATTAACTGGGAGCCTCCAAAGTAATGTATAAGACTAATTAGCAGGAAATAAGTCAGTATTTTAATGTAAAAAATTCAGATACAGGGAAACCTAGATAACACAAAGGCATCTGAGATTCAAAATGATGACAGAAATGCCAGCCTGTGGGTATCATTAAAATCCATTAATGCAACTCAGAGTAATTGTGTGATTAATTAGTGTCCATGTTTTATATGGATGTGATGAAAACATATTTTTCTGAGATATATTGATTTACCCATGGTTCTCCCTAATCTAGAATTAGATTTTGGATTTAGTCTACCATGAAATCAAGGCTAGAGCAGTGTCAGAGTGTCCTTAATACTAGGCTTTTATGTATGACTTGGCTTAGGCTAACTTTATCCATGTAACTATCTTAGTTTAGCCTCATAAATGAGATTGCTTTAGGTCTATGCTAGTTTTACCTCTGTAAGAATTTTTTTTTATAATTCACGGTTAAGTTAATTTTTTTAGATGTCAACACATATGAATGTGGTTAGTTTACTGTTGCAACTTGCTCATAATGGGTATAAGGTTGGTGAATAAGTGATCTGATTCAGGCAAACCCTCCATCTTGTCCACCCTTACCCCTCTTTCTACCTTTGTTAGTTTCCCCACCGGCAGGAAAGTGATTTGATAATCTGAACAATTGCAACTTTGTTACTGCATACAGTACTTGTCGTAATCCTCTCTCAAACCATATTATTTATAGGCCTATCTACTTTTATCATTAATGTGGTTGATTAGTACAGTTATGAACAGCCTTAGCTATCCATCACGTATTTATTGACTTTCTGGCACTGGTATTTCCTGATACGTAACTTGCTTTTGGTGGCTGTTCTATCCGTGAATTACTTTTGCGGCTGCTCTTTCAATCTCCTACAGAGATTTAGAATATTCTCCTTACTTTCATTTCCTTGATTCCTGTAATCTCTCATTCCAAATTTAGGCAGGTGACTATCATTTCCTTTGGGGTTAAGGGGTTAGGTCGTGCTTTTTTCATGCTTCTGTTTATTTTTTCAAATTTTACTTGGGTGATAACTATATGAATCGTAATTGAACAAAACGTGGTAATTGATTTTTAACGAAGAGAGCTTGTTATATTGTAGAAACAACTATAGAGGATATACCAGTAAGACTTGAGTTGAAGGCGTGCATGTCTTGTCTGAGTTCCCATTTAGTAACTGGTTAGGTCCTCTGCTACATCTCTTCGATCTGTTACTCCAAATGAGCTTTCCATTGACGCAGGGCATTAGATTTGATATGTGGAGTCTTTTTTTATGATTATTATTAGTGTTTCATTTTTTGCCCACCCTCCCAAGAGTTTAGGTAAGTTTGGGATGTTTCCCAAGTTGGAGGAAGGGTCAACGCCCCTGCTTTTTTATTGCCTTGTCCTTGCCATGTCCTGTCCCACTCCCTTGTTCCCTCATGACTTGGAGTGACAGGGAACCGGGACATGTCAGAAAGCAGTGCGGATCTATGCCCGTTGCCCCTTCCTCTGTTCGGTCTGGTATAGCAACAGGTCCAACATTAATCGCGTAAGGAATTTGTATTCATGTAGGAATAAAATTCTTAGCTGCCTTATTATATAAGGCATATATATATATATATACATATATATATTATTTATATTATATATTTATATATATATTATATTTATATTATGTGTATATATATATTTATATATATATTAAATATATATATATATATAATTTTATATATATATTATATAAATATATTATATATTATATATATACATATATATTTATAATATATATAATACATATATATGTGTATATATATAGTATAGTATGTATAATATATATATGTATATATAATATATATATACATGATGAAATATATATATATATATATATATATATATATATATATTTATATATATATATATATATATATATATATATAATAAATATCCGCGATTAACCCTCTTTTTGTTTAACTCTATTTACAAAAATTATATGTCATAATGCAATGAACCAACAGTTAGCAGCCGAAGCGGAAAAAAGTTTTTTCAAAAATCACAGCATATTTAGTTTTAAGATTAAGAGTTCATTTTTGGCTCCTTTTTTTGTCATTGCCTGAAGTTTAGTATGCAACCATCAGAAATGAAAAAAATATCATTATCATATATAAATATTGAAATATATGACAAGTAAAAAAATTTTTCATATATAATTTTATACAAATCGCGCTGTGAGCAAAACGGTTAAAGCTAACGGGTTATTTTTTTTTTCTTTGTATTGTACACTAAATTGCGATGATTTTGGTATATAACAAATTGTAAAACGATCAAAGCAACACAGAGAAAATATTATCACAAAATGATGCATGAATTCGTAACGCGCGGACGTAAAAAAATGTTTTTTCAAAAATTCACCATAAATCGAAATATTGTGCTAGAGAAGACTTCCAGTTTGTTGAAAAAATGAAGCTAATTGATTGAATATTACTAGAATGTAAGTGTTTTAGCTTATTAATTGCAGTTTTCGACCATTTCAGTCGAGTTAAAGTTGACCGAAAGTCGAATTTTTCTATTTATCGTGATTTATATGAAAATATTTCAAAACTGATAAAAGCTACAACCATGAGTTATTTTCTGTTGTATTCTACATGAAATTGCGCACATTTTCATATATAAAAGTTTATGTAACGACTAATATAAAACGGTGCAAACATTACGACAAAGTGACGAAAGAATTTCTGAGATGTTCGGCCGAGTTACCGCGCAGACGTAAGGAAAATGTTTTTTTCAAAGATTCACCATAAATCGAAATATTGTGCTAGAGACTTCCAATTTATTGCAAAATTAAGGTAAATGATTGAATATTACTAGAATGTAAGAGTTTTAGCTTACAATTGTGTTTTTCGACCATTTCGGTCGAGTTAAAGTTGACCGAAGGTTGAAATTTTGGCAGTTATCGTGATTTATGTGAAAATATTTCAAAACTAATAAAAGCTACAACAATGAGTTATTTTCTGTTGTATTCTGCATGAAATTGCGCACATTTTCATATATAAAAGTTTATGTAATGACTAATGTAAAACGATGCAAACATTACGACAACGTGACGAAAGAATTTCTGAGATATTCGGCCGAGTTACCGCGTGCAGACGTGAGGAAAAAGTTTTTTTTTTTCAGAAATTCACCATAAATCGAAATATTGTGCTAGAGACTTCCAGTTTGTTGCAAAATGAAGGTACATGATTGATTATTACTAGAATGTAAGAGTTTTAGCTTATAATTGCGTTTTTTTTACCATTTCGGTCAAGTTAAAGTTGACTGAAGGTTGAAATTTTGGCAGTTATCGTGATTTATATGAAAATATTTCAAACCTGATAAAAGATACAACCATGAGTTATTTTCTGTTGTATTCTACATGAAATTGCGCACATTTCCATATATAAAACTTTATGTAACGACTAATATAAAACGGTGCAAACATTACGACAACGTGACGAAAGAATTTCTGGCGCGGACGTAAGGAAAAGTTTTTTTAAAATTCACCATAAATCGAAATATTGTGCTAGAGGCTTCCAATTTGTTGGAAAATGAAGGTAAATGATTGAATATTACTAGAATGTAAGGTTTTTAGCTTACAATTGCGTTTTTTTACCATTTCGGTAGAGTCAAAGTTGACCGAAGGTTGAAATTTTGGCAGTTATCGTGA
>NC_089762.1:21937146-21944646 GCF_040412425.1 Macrobrachium rosenbergii
CTCTCTCTCTCTCTCTCTCTCTCTCTCTCTCTCTCTCTCAATTCTAAATACAGGCAGTCCCCAGTTATTGGCTGTCTCAGTTATTGGTGATACGGCTCTTTGGCGCTTGCCTAGCGACCAAAATCGGCAATTTTCGGTGCTGATTTCCGCTTATCGGCGCAGATAATCGAATATCGGTGCCGATACATACCTAACAGAGGCTCGGATAACCGAGGTATGGGCGATTTTCACTTATCGTCATGCTGTCAGAATGGAACCCCCACCAATAACCGGGGACTGCTTGTAGAACCTTTTAAATCCCCTTTACAAAAATAAGGTTTATTCTACAAAAAGCAGCGTGAACAGGTTGTAAAGACGTCAGACATCTCTTCCTTTCTCATCATTCACAATCATGTATCGCATCTATCAACACAGCGAGAATCTTATGTATATGTTTATATGTAGAATTTCCTGGCCTTTTTGCCAATATGTATTTTACCACTGTATGTACATTATGTCTCTTATTGTTGGTATTTGATTGACTGTTAACAAACACAAATTGCTCTCACTCAGCGTATGGGTCATGGCAATCGAAGGTCGGGCACTTCGTTTCTGTCCGCACACTGCTATGTACACCTGTGCCCAGGTAAATAAATGTACTGTTCTGTCTCTTTGACTTCACAACTGGTGACCCAAGGAGGAGCGACGGTAAACACAGCGGTTTTGGCTTCGCCATTAACGGACTTACTACGGCCGCTTTACCTTCAGAGAGTCATTAACGGAGCCATACAGCGAAAAAGTCTAGGCCTCTGAAAGCTCCTTCCTTGGAGAACACCCACACCACTAACGGACCAATTACGGTGTACTTTCTTCAGGTAAGTTCTGGACATTCTCGAACGGTTTGGCCCTGTCATTTATGATTCATGTCGACCGTATTCAGAAGTCATTAACGGAACCACACAGCGTATAGTTTTGAGCCCCAAACACCATTAACATTTTGGTGTGAGACAAAATGTCAGACACTGAGGTAGAAAGTCGTTCCGAGGACACACAGATCCTCTGCATCCCCCACTTGCCTTCGAAGGCAGCAGTAAGCCAGGTGATAAAACTTCCACTGTTCTCACGGCAAAATACCGCATCCTGGTTCCTGCGGGCAGACATCCATTGGTGGGTAGCAAAAATCACGGACGAGGAAACCAAAGCAAACTTCACCATGACATCGCTGCCGGAGGTCTTCAACAAAATCACCCCATGGTTGGACTCGCAGCCAGGCAAAGTCAAGTACAGAGACCTGAGAGAGAAACTCATTGACACATACTCAATGCTCGTCCCAGAGAGAGCCCAACGCGCCCTCAACATGGTGACCCAGCCCCTAGGGGATGCATCACCCTTGGACGCCTGGGATGAATTACAAGGTCTCCTGATGCTTCCGGGCGTCGACTCAGATGGCCGGAGGAGGGAGATCAGCTTGTCACGGGAAATATTCCTGCGATGCCTTCCTCAGGAGGTGAGGGCACAAATCATGGATGTGGATGCCCTCTCAATGGATGAATTGGTGAATGTCGCACACAAACTCCATGAGGCCACCAAGGCCACCAAACACACTGCAACGCCTGCAGCCTGCAGCCTGGTAGCAGAAGAAGCTGAGGTGGGGGACACGAACGTGGTATACAGGAAGAAGGTGCCACCGCAGCAGCAGAAGACGAGGACAAATCCAGCCTGGTGTTACTTCCATCGGAGGTTCGGAAGTGACGCCAGAAATTGCAGAGCCCCCTGTTCTTTCACAAAAAACTAGAAAGGCGGCCACCAGTAACAGCAGTGGCGGAAATCTAAGGAACCCCAGCCAGTAGGATCCTTCATCCATGACGCCATATCAAGACAACAGATGCTGGTAGACACCGGGGCTATGCAGTCCGTATTTCCGCCATCGAGGGAGGACCGCGACCACACATCCGGCGCTGCAGTCGCACTAGTGGCCGCAAATGGAAGCCCCATCTGCTGCTACAGAACTTGGACCCACAGAATATCCATCTAGGGCCATAAATATGAAGGGCCCTGCGTCATTGCGGATGTCAAGTTTCCTTTACTAGGTGCCGATTTCCTCTCGCGTCACGGACTGCTAGTAGATGTCAGCCGAAAACGCCAGCTGCGTACTGGAACCTGCCACTCCCAACCGGTCTCCACTGGACCGGGAATGCCCGCCGTATACTCCATCTCATCGAACAAATACAACGCCCTCCTCCACGAATTCCCTGATGTCTTCAAGCCAGAACTGAGTCAGGTGCCAGGTACCCAGGCCAAGCACGGATTCCATCACCGCATCACTGCCACAGGCCCACCGACACATGCCAAGTTCTGCCACCTGCCACCCAAGAAACTCCAAGATGCTAAACGAGTTCGCCGAGATGGAAAGTATGGGTATCTGCAGAAAGGCATCAAGTCCATGGGTGTCCACCCTCCACATGGTGAAGAAACCAGATGGTTCCAGGAGGCCCTGTGGGGACTATCATCAGCTGAACCTAATGACAACACTGGACCACCATCCCCTGCCAAACATGCAGGACCTAATGGGTGCCCTGCGCGGGGCCAAGATATTCACAAAAATGGATTTGCTCAAGTCCTATTTTCAGGTACCAGTACACCCCGACGATGTATGAAGACAGCCATCATCACGCAGTTTGGGTACCTACTACTCCGCCTTCAGCCTCAGGAACGCTGGGGCCACATTCCAACGCCTTATGACAGCATCTTGGGGGACCTATCTTTCTGTGTCTGCTATGCAGACGACATCCTGATCTTCTCCAGGTCCCTGGAGAACCACCTGGGTCACGTCCAGGCTGTGCTGAAATGCCTTCAGGAGAATGGTTTGGTCGTCAGATTTGACAAATGTAGCTTCGGAGTGGAGAAGGTAGACTTCCTGGGACATGAGGTCTCTCTGGCAGGGGTCTACCCCATGGCCTCCAAGGTGAATGCAGTGAAGAAGTTTCCAGCACCAAAAACCATCAAGTCCCTGCAGGAGTTCCTCGGCATGGTCAACTACTACCGACGCTTCGCGCCAGGCATCGCCCGCATCTTGTATCCCCTAACCGAAGTCCTGAAGGGGAAGCCGAAAGCACTGACTTGGGAAGCCCCGCAGCAAAAGGCGTTTGTACAGACGAAGGCAGCCCTTGCCAAAGCCACCACCTTAACATATCAAGACCCCACCGCCCCCTTGAGACTTACCACCGACGCCAGCAACGTCGCCTGCGAAGCTGTGCTGGAGCAGATAGTAGACGGTTCCCCCCACCCGCTTGCCTTTTTCAGCCGTAAGCTAAAGCTGCCGGAGACCTCTACAGTGCATTCGACAGGGAACTGCTGGCAATCTACCAAGCTGTGTGGTACTTCAAGTACCTCTTAGACGGCAGCCTTTCACCATCTGACAGACCACAAGCCGTTGGTACATGCGTTCACGAGTGCGGGAGACGCATGGTTGGCAAGACAGCGACGGCACATGGCTGCTATCTCCGAATTCAGATGCACCATCAGTTACGTCCCTGGCAAGAAGAACCCAGTAGCCGATGCCCTATCAAGAACTGAAATAAGTTCAGTCCACCTGGGCATAGACTACGAAGTCCTGGTGAAGGAACAGGCCGCAGACACGGAAATGGCAGCTTACTGCACTGAGGTGGGAAGACATGCCAGTGGATGGATCCGGATCAACACTTCTCTGCGACACCAGCACAGGCCACCCGCGCCCCTTGCTACCCGCGTCATGAAGAAAGCAGACGTTCGATATCACCCATGGGCTGTCCCATCCATCAGGACAGAGAACAGCGCACCTAATGGCAGAGAAATTCGTGTGGCACGGGATCAGGAAGGACGTACGGGAGTGGGCGAAGAACTGCATACCGTGCCAGACAAGTAAGATCTCCTGGCACATGGAATCAGGCATCGGAGACTTCCCTCAACCACAACGGCGTTTTGGGCACATCCACGTAGACGTTGTAGGTCCTCTGCCACAATCAGGGGCACGAGATACCTCCTGACAATCATAGACCGTTCCACAAGATGGCCAGAAGCAACCCCAATAGTAGAAGCATCAACAAGTGCCTGCGCAGAAGCCCTACTGTCAAGTTGGGTAAGCCGTTTCGGTGTGCCCGACGACAAAACTACAGACAGAGACCCCACATTCTTATCAGATCTCTGGGTCTCCCTGGCATGCCTGATAGGGACAACACTCCACAGTACGTCGGCATACAACCCTGTGGCCAACGGTATGGTGGAAAGAAACCACCATTCATTGAAAGCAGCTCTGATGGCATGTTGCACTGACGAAAATTGGAAGGTGTAGCTGCCCTGGGTCCTGCTGGGTCTCCGCACCTTACCAAGGGCAAACGACGATGAATCTTCCACAGAGAAAGCCTATGGCAAAACACTGGCTGTACCTGGAGAATTCTTCCCCACGGAACTGGACGAACCAGATATGCTCCTTCCAAGGCTAAGAAAAATTGCAAAGAAGTTCACGCCCTGCCGAAAGACTTTCGCAGACAGGACACATAACTTCAGCCCAGAAGGCCTGAATACCTGTACACACATCATCAGGAATGATGGCCACTGCCCACCCTTGACCAGACCATACAGAGGACCGTACCGAGTTGTCAGTAGAACATCCAAGGCTTACCTCGTCAACATCCATGGGCGGGCAGACTGGATATCTGTCGACAGGTTAAAGCCAGCCTTCCTAATGGACAGTGGAACTCTGAAGGAAACCGGCAGGGGTCCCAGAATTCCTCCACAAAACAAAGCCTCGGATGAAGTGATCGGCATCCTGAAACATAGTCGAGGACGTCCCAAGGGCCGCACTAAGGATGTCATCCACTCGGCAAAACCACCGGGTGATTCAGCAGTCGAAGCCACCCCACAACGGCAGGTTTCAAGAACTTGGGGTCGGTTCCTGCTCCCAAAGGGATACCGTGATTGACATTCAACAGGTCCTCCAATCATTATTTCTTAATAATTGTCTTGTGGGGGGAGTACTTGTAAAGTCATTAGATGTCTCTTCCTTTCCCATCAATCACGATCATGTATCGCATCTATCAACACAGTGAGAATCTCATGTATATGTTTGCATGTAGAATTTCCTGGCCTTTTTGCCAATATATGTTTTATCACTGTATGCACATTATGTCTCTTTATTATTGCTATTTGTTTGACTGTTAATAAACACAGATTGCTCTCACTCAGCGTATGGGTCACGGCAGTCGAAGGTCGGGCACTTCATTTCCGTCCGCACGTTTGTATGTACACTTGTGCCCAGGTAAATAAATTAGTCAGTACCCAGTTCTGTCTCTTTGACCTCAGAAGGTTAATTATGGCAACCAGTCAAAATGAAGAAAATTATTAAAAATGCAAGCAAATAAACTACTCCCTAAAAACATTGCATCATGAAACACTAATGAGACCTTCTGCCATCTCTACCCGATCACTACAAAGTCTCTCCATTGTTAAGCCACTTGTACCAGTCTCAGTTGGCCATATTCCCATAACAGCCAAACTCTAACAGGTGCACACAAGCGTGCATCTTGTCATACATGACACGCATGTCATTCATGCCCACAGTCATGAAACACCTGCAAAAAGGAGGAAACATGTCCTCAGCTTGAGGCACATTATGTTTCTCACACCATCAAAATACATAAAAACAAAAAGAACAACACAAAACCAAAACTAATGAAATCACTGGTACAAAATAACAATAATGATTAATGTGATTGATGTCTGTCTCCAAAACTCACCATTTAGATGACAGTCTGAAACCAGGTGTCCAGGCCACTGCTCAGCTCCAAGCATAATAAAACATTATAACGTGAAAGGCCTAATCACGAGGCACGTCCAGGTATGTACAAGTGAATTTACATGTCTCGACGCCCCACCTATAAACCAGTTAAAACTAGGAATTCCTTCTAGAAGGTTCCAAAGAGAAATGCTGATGCAAGCTTCCTGTCCCATGGCATCTCAGGTTGACAGACTCTTAATTATCTGCGCTTACGTGTCACGACTAAGCACTTATGCAAACATTTTCCAACATTGAAGGTTGCACTTCCTTCACAACAAACAGAAATGTCACAGCTATATATAGAACATATACAGTATATATATATATATATATATATATATATATATATATATATATATATATATATATATATATATATATATATATATATATATATATATACTGATCATCGACTTACGACCTATCGACTTTACGACTGACCGACTTTATTGATGCTACGACAATATAATATATATAATAATATTTAATTTTATATTTTGCTAAAATACGCCGAAAGCGTGCAGACGATACCTTTTCCGCTACCGGCAGCAGCGCTCATATCCGAGAGATGCTCAGCTTTCGGCAACATAGTGTGTTGTGTCGTTCGAAAATGGTAAAAGATTCATATTTTTGTAATGTAATTTGTATTTCTATTTTTGCAAATAAATCAAATGTAATAACAAATTACCGATTTGATGGCTTATAATACGCATGTCTGCATAGACGCACCCCAATTTCAGCAGGACACTGAGGGAAAAAATAAGGTTTCTAGCCTATGCTCATATGATTTTGGTAAGTAAAAACTATAGTATTAGGTTATCATATGCATATTGTTTCTTACCAACAGAATCAACAAAAACATTAATAAAGAAGTTATTTACCATATTTATATTTATCAAAATATGTATTATACAATCAGCCATTTACTATGATCGAATGTTTCGTCTGCTGCTGAAAGCTACCTCATAGGTTTACCAATAGATCATAACACATTCATTTGTAAACATTGTTTCTTACTGCCAGAATCAACAAAAACATTAATAAAGATGTTACCTACGGTAATATATGTTAAATATATACATTATATATTATAAAAGTATGCAATCAAGGGGTAAAATTCAATAAATAAAAGGGTTTCCTATGTAACAGCTCGAATCTCGTGAGCAACTGAACAAAGCCATGTTATTATTCTTAAAAGAGAATGCTAGCATGAGTTACGAAGTATCAACTCAACGAAGCCTTGTTATTATGCCTAAAGAGAATGGTAGCAGGAATTGTCAACCACCAATTGATCGAAGCCATGTTGTTATGCGTAAAGAGAATGTTAGCAGGAATTGCCAACTACCAACTGAACGAAGCCTTGTTATCCGTAAAGCTCTCGAGATAATCACCAATAGGTGGCAGCACACGTACTGTTTATATCTATAAATGTGGAATGCGGCGATCCGCTGTAGACTACGATAATGATATTAACATTTTAATGAAAATATCGATAATAACAACGTAGATATTGATTATAATACTAGCAGTAGTAATTGCGGTGATGGTAAGTGTGATAATGATAAATAATTATAATAAACTTTGTTTTTTAATAGGTTATTAGGATAACACCGAATTTTACGCTAGGCTACAACATCTACGTGACGTTTCATGTATAATTTCGGCCAAAATTCTTAAATTTTGAGCCTACATTATGTACATAGGAC
>NC_089762.1:21947146-21969646 GCF_040412425.1 Macrobrachium rosenbergii
TATATATATATATATATATATATATATATATATATATATATATATATATATATATATATATATATATATATATATATATATATATATATATATACAGTACTTTGGATGAGTAGCTGTTCATAAAGTTTCATATGCTATACAATATCAATAGCAATAAAGAATAACCCAGAGAGAGAAAGAGAAAGGCAAGCAAACACACAGCAAATGCACACTTTAGTTAACCTTAACATGATGCATACATGTACTGTATATACATACACATGCTCACATACACAGACTGAGATTCATGGCTGGGTAGTTTATACCAGTACATTATGTTATATCTTAATCAGTTCAAAATTTTTAGTTTGCTGGTATGTCAGTGAACGTAAGCAAATTTAAAATATTTTTAAGATAAATGAAATGAAAAAATAACAGTAATCAATATGAAGTACTAGCCAAATTCACACTTCAGTGCATTGAGACAGTTGAATGTGCTCAGTGCACCAACCAAAAAAGAGCAATCAACTTGTAAGTGTTGCTACCTTATTTTTATGTTTTCAAAATTTTGCTAGTCAAAAATGGGGTGCAACTGTAAGGTTAGAGTGTCTTTGATACTGTATTGGAAAATATGTTAATTTCTTGTGTTTAACCTACAATTTTGTCTTATGTTTTAATTTTGTTTGCAAACTTCAGCACTCATAAATTCCACTGAAGATGAGGGGAGTGAGGGGAGGAGAGAACTCTTGACTACCAAAGGAGTTTAATCTAAACACACAAACAGTCAATGAGAGAACGAAACTTTTGTAACTAAGACATGACACATTTCTATGATGTTTCTTTCGAACCAAAAATTTTATGAAAGCTCCCAAGCAGCTAAGGGCCCTTCCACCCCTCCCCAGTCTGCTCTCCCAGACCTACAACCCCCCTACCATGTGACTGCAAGGGTATCCACCCCATGGTATCCCATTCTCAGTGTACTAACTAGGAAGAGTGTTACCATCACATTTTTTTCTGCCGAATAGTGTTGCAGACCAATAAGAAGGCATTTTGTTCATTTTTTTATATTGAGCAGTGTACTGTATACTGTATATGTTCATGTATATTTTGTGGAGGCTGTGGTTGTATGCAGATGTGTATATTTGGCTAATCAAAGGAACACTATGAATATTATTAAAAGTTAGTTTACTGAGACAGTTAGGTCACTTTGTGGGATTGATGGCTCACCCAAAGGATTTAAATGAGAGCTGAAATTTTATTCATGGAAAAGTCAAGCTGGATAGCTAAATGGGCAGAGACTAGAGGCATTAATGAAAAGCAAATGACAGAAAGCAAAGCAGCTGGATCCAAAGGGACATTACAAAAACCTTCAGTTCTGTCCCCTGTAGGTGGGGAGTGCCATCAGTGTACGTCATACAGTACGCTGCAGGCATTGGTTAAGGTTCTTTGCAGAATTCCTTCGGCCCCTAGCTGCAGCCCCTTCCATTCCTTTTACTGTACCTCCATTCATATTCTCTCTCTTCCGTCTTGCTATCCAACTTCTCCTAACAGTTATTCCCTAGTGCAATTGTGAGGTTTTCCTCCTGTTACACCTTTAAAACCTTTCAACTCGCAATCTTCCTTTCAGTGCTGAATGACTTCATAGGTCCCAGTGCTTGGCCTTTGGCCTAAATTCTATCTTCCATTCCATTTGGTTCTATCTGCATGGTTGTATAAAATATCTGAAAAAGTGAAGATTTAGCAAATCTCCCCCCATGGTGTTTGTCTGTGTAATCTGTCCATCATGTATAAGCTAAAATAAATTTTGTTTGTGTTTCTTGAAGGGTTGTAACCATTATCAGACCCTTAGGGTATGTTTGGAATTGGGCAGCCATGCTTATAAGTGTACAGATATACTGCAACACCAGTCTTATGTACCCATGTTCTTTTTATATTCAGATCATGCAAATCCTTCTGGATGCTGGGGCTGACATCAACTGTCAAGACTGGATGGGGCGAACTCCATTGCACTGGGCTGCTAAGGAGGGTTCCATTGAAACGGTGCAGATGTTGTTAGATCACAAAGCCAACACTACTATCACTAATAAAGAAGGCCATCTTTACTCCAGTTTGGTAAGGTCCATCATAAGTTCAGTTTCTATATAGTAGGTAAATTCAGTTCAACATTCTTCACTAAATTTGTGTATTTAACCAAATATCTTTTAGGAACTGTGTAGACCATAATATTCTGTCATAAACTATTGTTAATCAATTTTGTGCAGGTGTAAAGATACGGAGAGAAAGGTAGCGGGAATTCTGCCAATGCTTCGCAGCATCAATATATAGACTAATTTGAATACATGAAGGAATTGTTAAGAGTTTCATACAGTTTGGTGCAGCAGATGGATGAGCACAAGAGGATGAAGTTTGCACCTTGAAATAAATAGACTAGAGGGTCTTTAGATTTTTTGGTTATGTTGTTAGTTTAAACATTTTCAATGGAGGGAGAAAGACTGACCTAGATCATGCTAAATTGATGGAATGGCAGACTTTCAGAACAGGAGTGCTTAATTGTCAGATGCCTGGCAGTGATTGGAAGGAAGAAGTGATTGTTGCTGTAATGTATATAGGCTATACAGGTATTAACAAGCAATTTGCTGCAACTTTTTTAAGTGTATGAAGTACCTGTGGCTTTTGTAAAGAGACTCAGTACTTTTAGATTGAAAATAGTGGGGACTTATGTCTTTTAAGTCACTCCCTCTCATACATGGATATGATTAGTATTTTTATTTACTGAACTGCATTTGTTACCAAATGAGTAACTTACTCTGGCTGAAAGGATCCCTCCCTTTGTTTATTAATTTACTATTTATATATATTCCAAGAAGGAAGCCAATACCTAACAACCAAGTCATAACATAACCAGTTATGGCTCATGTTTCTTTTCAGTTACTGAAGCATTTATATTTTGCTGTTCGGCACAATGATGCTGACAAAGTAGTGAGATTGGTCATGGCTGGTGCAGACCAGTTTGCAGAGGTTGAAGGAACAGGTGTCAACCCCAGGGAAGAAGCCAAAAGACGTGGTTTTTATGACATCCTTCGACAGATGGCAGCTTTAGTTGAGAAAAAACCTAAACACGAAGAAGATAAAACAGTGGTACTTGAAGATATTTATAAGCTGTTTGAAGTAAGTAAAGTTAGAAAGTGGCAACCTGTTTGTATAGTCAAAAAACTCTTTTAGTATTTTGAACTGATAAAAGAAATGAAAATATTCGTCCTGTCCTTCTTATACTATATTTTGAAAAAAAATATAATGAATATCAGAAAAAATGACATTCCCATTGTTTCTTCTTATTTGTCACCCCTCCTCTTTATGTTATCCTTCAAATCTCCATTTTGTCCATTTAATCCAATAATGTCTTTGTGAATAATTTTGCTTACTAGCATCATCTTTATTTTTGCAATGTTCAGTCACTTAGGGTAAGTGTTGCTTCCTAGATTTTACTTAAAACTTATGTAAATTTTTTATTTGTTAGCTTTACCTGATGATCACTTTTGTAACCTTCACAAGAATTTTTTAAGTCGTTTGTTTGGCCTTGCTTAACCATCAGGGCTTTAAAACTCCCAGTCAGACTTACAAGGCGCCATTAGAGGCCGCAACACCAGACAAGACTCTCAGTGTAGGACTAGCCCGTCTTGTCTTGTTTACCTCTTTCTGAGGCTTTAGATTCTGAATGCATGTATACTAATTTAGGATGCAATTATCACTGAGGATGGGGACTTCACTACTTCTGAGGAGGATCTACGGGAGTCTGAAGAAGAAGGGGAAGAAGAAGAAGAAGACGAAGAAGATCGAAATGAGTCAGAGGAGGACGACTACGCTGAAGAACCGGACGCCTACTGGAAAATGTCAAATGCTTATGAAGTTCTTTCTGTTAAAGAGGCATTTGGAGAAGAGGATTGTGCTTGGCTGAAGGAGTTTGAAGAGAAACCAAAAGTGATCTCGGCAAAGGAACTTCTTGAAGAGGAGCAAGCTGCATTCTGGGACACATGGCAAGAAAAGCAGAAAGTAATATCAGCCAAAGAGTTCTTCAAGGAAGAAAGTAACTGGTGGGAAAATGAGGATGAGGAGGATGATAAAAATTCCAGTGAAGAGAAGAATGAAACTTCATCATCTGACTTTAATAGGGATGATGAATGCTGGTGGAGAGATGCTCAAGAAAATTTGGATAAGCCTAAGGCTGTACCAGCAAAAGAATACTTTAAAGAGGAAGAACCTTGGTGGGTAAGTGGAAAAGAGAACAAGGAGGAGGATGAGGAAGAAGAAGAGGATGAAGAAGGTTCTCCCAAAGAATATTACACACATGATGCACCATGGTGGAAATCTGAGTGTCAGAACTCAAAGACAGTATCAGCTAAGGAATTCTTTAGAGATGACAAGCCTTGGTGGCAACAAGATAAAGTTTTGGCCAAAGACTTTTTTGAAGAGGAAAAACCTTGGTGGCAAGAGGACAGCAAGGAGAAGATTGTTTCAGCAAAGGATTACTTCAAAGAAGAGGTGCCATGGTGGCAAAAAGAAAATGAAAAGGTGATTTCTGCTAAGGAATTTTTCAAAGATGATGAGCTTCCTTGGTGGTACACAGAAGAAATGCAGCCAGACAAACCAGAGGGATTAAAAAAAAGTTTGGCTACTGTTCGATATTATGAGAGATATTTAATCAACAAGCAAATGTGCGAAGAAAAGGGTGAATGTATTGAGTTTGAGTCTGAGTTGTCTGGTGATGAAATAGAGGAATCTACTCGAACGGATGACTATGAAGATGCTACAGATAGCCTTATTAGCAATAGTAGTACTATGTACAGTGCGAGTGAAGGGGATAGACCCTTGACTAACATTGTATCAGATCACATTCCATGGCAGAGAAGTGATAAAGAGGGGGGCATAAGAAAAAATATACCAAAGGCAGATGACTTTTTCCAAGAAAAGCATTGGCTGGATGATGCCAGTGAAACCAGTGAGCCCACAGAAATGTTGGACATGGACATGAGTGAGATGAGTGAAATTGTCACAGCATCTGAATTTTCCCAGTCTGGATCATGGAATCAAGATAGTGATGCTAAAGACAGAGAAGAAAATGAAACAGATGAAGAGGAGGGTGAAAGTCTAGAAGAGGAGGAAGGAGAGGATGAAGAGGAAGAGGAATGTGAAGAAGAGGAAGAAGAAGAAGAAGAAGAAGGAGGAGAAGAAGAAGAAGAAGAGGAGGAGGAGGAAGAGAGAGAATCTGGAGAGGAAGTCTGTGAAGAGGTGAGTAGTGGTGAAAGTGAGGCTCTTAGAAGTGAAGATGAAATTGATGACATATCTGAAGAGGAACCTGGATCAAAATCATCATTTGAATGTATAGAGGCAGTATTGCATGGAGATAGGATGGGAGAAAGTCAACCTTCAAAAACTTCAGAAATACTGACAAAAGAATGTCTCTCACAACAGGGAAACATACCGTCAATTGTTCTAGATGGTAAGGAGCTAGATAAAGAAACTCTTGATAAAAAGAGTGCAGGCATAACAGAAGAGTTCCACTCAGATCTTATTATTCCAAAAGTGGTGAGTAACTCATATGAATCATTAGAGAAAAGAACCCCTAACATAGATATAGAAGTAACTAACCATGATTTTCTTACAGGTCCTAATCATTATTCCAGTAGTGTTCATAACACAGAAGGAAATCTACAAAAATCAGATTCTCAGACAAGTGGTTATGATTCTAGCTTATCATTCTCAGATAGTAAGATCAGAGATTTACCAAATGATTCTGGAAATGAACACCTGTGTGTTGATGAAAATGCTGAGGACACTGATTTGTCAGATACAATGAATCTTGTAAGTTCAGAAACTACGGAAAGTATAGAGGAATCCATTTGCTTTGGTGAAGATGAATGTGAAGATGTTAAGAACTCTGTGAATGATATTCAGTTGGCTGTAAAGGAATTGAAAGAAACAGGCCAACAACTAACTGAAAAGGATGTCATCAGCCAAGATAATGTTGCATCTGTTGCCAAAGATCAAAGGCTAACAGAAATGGAAGATAATAAGGTTTTCATTCATATGGCATGGGACAAAGGTGACAATGTTAATCCATGCCAAACAAACCTTTCAGAAGAACCAGAATCTCAGAATATAGAAAATGCAAGCATTCTTAAAACAAGTCATCTTTCAGATGAACCACCAGTAACTGCAGATGACAATATTACCTCTGAAGATATACAGGATAATGGTAAAAGCACAGGCATGGATGAAGAAGAAGTACAAACTTATGCTTCTGTTGTCAAAAGAAATTTGGAAAGAAGAGCCATTAATAAGATGGATGATTGTCTTGCTAAGTTTGATGCTAGTCTTGCTTCAGTAGGTGCTAAGTTAACAAAAGAGAGTTCAGAGAGAAACTCAAACAGTAGTAATCAGGAAAGAATGGGTGACTGGAAGGAACAAACATATGCTGCAATTGTAAAACGAGGAAAAAATTCACAAAATATAGATAGTAAAAGTATATTACAAGAGTCTCCTGGGAACATCATGTCTTTTAGTGAACAAAAAGCAAAAGAAGAAAGGGAAACTAACCAGCTTTTCAAAGTGCATGTCCATGTTCCAGAAAAGGAATCAGAATTTCTTGACTTGAGAACTGAAAAGCGTTGTTTCTCTGACATGGCTGAAGAAATCATTCGTACTAAAAATAATGATGCTGAAGGAGATCCTTGGCAGTTTAGAAAATATGTTACCAATTTGTCAAAGGAACACAATTTAGAGGTAAATGATGACATATCTAGCCCTGAAAAAGAGTCATATACCAAAATGGCAAAAGACAGTGGAAAAAGTAATGAAAGTGAAAATGATTTGAGAAAATGGAGTGACACTAGAACACATATAAATGACAAAAGTGTAAGTGAAATTGATATGAAAAAAGAAGTAGAGAATGAAAATACACTCAAAAATAGTGAAAATGTTGCTGAATTGGGTAAAGAAAAGGAAACTGATCCATTGTTGGATGATGAGAACATACAGCAAGAAACTCCCAATGATAGTGAGGAAATCAGTGGTAAAGCACATTTTAGTGAGAACAGGGAGTTATCGCGGGAAAGCTCTTTAGAGAGGGTTCCTACAAGTGAAAGAGGCGAATCTCCAAATATTCATATGGAAAAGAGTCTTTGGCGGTGCAGTACATATGATCCCATGAGCCTTAGCGAATATGACAATATAGCCTTTATGGTTAAAAAAGACTCTAATTCTCCAGCTAGTTGGGGGAACAAGAAAAAGAGAAAAGAATGTGAGTGTAACACCAATTCACTTAACCAAGACTTTATCAGTCACAATGATTCTAAAAATAATGTTCAACAAAATTTAACCTCCACACATAGTAAAGATACTGAAGACCAATATGATAATACAACTGAAACCAGAAACACTGGATTATCAACAGAATACATAAATACTGGATTATTGCCAGAAAACACAAATATTGAACTACCCTCAGAAAAAGATATTGAATTATCAACAGAAAACTTGAATATTGGAATATCAAGTGGAAGAAGAGAGAACGATACTAAAGAACATGCAGTAATGACAGAAGAAGCAGATGTAAAAAAGTGTTCCCAGTCCTTGAACAAAATAGACGATGTTCTCGAGCATCATGATGTACCTGGAGCTCCATGTGTGCTGCTATTGAGAGAGGACAAAATTCTAGGAGCTGAGGCTTGCACTAACCTTAGTGAGACTAGTTGTAACCAGGACCCATCAGTAGCCATTCATCGGAATAAGGAGTCTAGTTTGCTGTGTCACAAAGTGAAATATAATTTTGATGAAAATACTAGTGCAGACACAATACAAACATCTCCTCATGCTCTGTACCAGCCCACTAACCCCACTTTGTATGATCCAGATAAGAAAGAGACCAGTAAAGTAGAGGCAGCTGTCAATAAAAAGCCTGATGAGCCGAGGCTCCAACCCGTTCCAAGTAAACGGAGCAAGGAGGTCAACAAGAAGGATAAAGAGAAACAGAAACAAAAAGAGGTAAGCACGGGCTGGAGCAACATGTTCTCAATTACATCTGCCATTGTGCTTCTGCAAAATTTAGCATTTATTTATTTTATTTTGATACCTCTCATGAAACTAATAGCTTCACTGATGTAGTATGTAGATCATATGCTTATACTCTGGAGGAGGAAAACTAAAGAAAATTTGTTTTCCGAAGAATGGAATTTAAGAAAAGTGGAAGTCACTTACTTTGAATATACTGTTATATACATTTAGCTTCCTCATCACTGCCTTGTATGATTATCCTTCCTGATCAGAGACAAAATTTTAGTGCCTTCTATGTTCTTCTAATAGTTTACTAATGATGCGATATTGATACAAGTGAGTTGATGAGGAGCATGAATTCTGTCAGGGGGCTGGAATATGATACGGGTGTCTAATGTTTCTTACAGTTGGCTGTGGCGACTGGCAAGGTAGATCCTGTCCGAAAGTCCTCCTCTTGCAGTGTGAGCTGAAGCTGTGTAACTGTAAATAACGTTAAATTTTTGTACTAAAGCTTCGTTTATTTACAGAAAGCTTTGTAGCAACCTAATCAACTGATCAAATTGAAAGCCAATCAAATGGCAGAATTTCTGTTGAATTTGTTACATGATTAGCTTTGGTGTTGTTGGTTGACTGAATTGATTCAGAAGTCAACATTAATTCTCTAATGAGTTTAAGATCTTTTATTTTATTTTCTTATTATTATTATGGTAAGCACTGTACATGCAGCTTACACATATTTTATTCTCACTGCCATGGAACAAACTAAGATTTGTTTTAAAACTTGCTTGTCTGTAACTATGATTATGTGAGCCAATATGAATCTCACACTCATAATTTTTATTTTACAAAGTCATATGCAAAGTATAGGTGCATGGACGCATGATTATCTTAATTTGTAAGTTATTAAGTTGAGAAAGTAGTAAATGAAAATATTGTCTCAAAAAGGAATCAGACTTTCTTTAGTAAAATACTTCATCAAAGTTTAAAAATTTAGTTAACTCAAAAGTACTTAAAATGGTGTAAAGTATAAGATTATGTAAAGATAATCAGTCTTCAGTGTATTGTTCCTTTAGGAACAATGACATTCAGCATTCATTCATGCAGGAAAAGCAAGGAGAAGGCAAATGATTACTCTAGTTCGAGAACGTATCTTCCATTCCATCATCAGAGTGTGCATAACCTTTCCTGTATAAACGGCATCGTGAAGACAACCCTCGGTCCTTTTGTTGGACCTTTACCTCGACCCATTGCCAGATTTACATACCTGCAAATGACATCCACGTAATGGACCATAAATCATAGAATCATTTTTTATTTCAAAGTGTCATGGTTAGTGCTTGATACTTGACCCTAAGCTTGATTTTGCAGTGCAGTTATTTAAATTCAATAAGTCAGTCATCCAAGGGACACTTGACTACTATAGGTTCTGGAACAGATGTTCTAGTAATGATGCAGCTGTAAATTAATTGTTTTAAAATAACTTCTAGTTTTCTTCTAATTATCTCTAATTTCTGAGTCACCTTATCATTTATTTTATTAAAAGTTCTCAAGTGATGATCTAAATAAAAATAGGCTTTACAGAGTACAGTTTATTATGAATGCTGTTTACTGTCCTTCTTTAAGCAGTATTCATGGAATAATTTTCTTAATATTGACAAAAAATAATCTAGGCATTAAAGAAAGATTTGATATTGAAGAATATTTCTCCTGGTCTGCATATTTTTCTCAGTTTATTAGCCATACAGTAGCCTAAAATCAGTATGGTTGTATAAGCATTCACGATAGCATTTGAAAGGTGCAAGCTAGAAAGAGAATCACCATTTGAAAGGCGCAAGCAGAAAGAGAATCACCATCCAAAGTTTTCTAATGCACCTAACTAATTCTTTGTGAAGGATAAAGAGATCATCAAATCATGAGAATGTTTACACAGTATTCATTGTACAAAGCAAGCCAAAGAACAAAATAATAAGTGTTGCTCATCTCTTAGAGTCTTGTATGGTGCTGGTGGGAGTTCTTTAGGCTGCCACAACTAACTCTTTAATTAAACTCTAAACAAAATTAATAAATCATAAGCTGCAATCACAGCATGTAAATCCTAAACAGTTGAACTGCGCTTTTCCACTGCTGTTTAGTTTTTATTGAGTTGACTTTTTAAACCATCCAGAAGACAAGGTATAATTTATACCCATCCCTCCTCCCTATGCTTCAGCATATTGCTGATATCCCCAAAAAGTTCCTTCTGTTTTTTCAGATTCTAGATGACTGTTTTCTAGACTCTGACCCAATTTTTGTCTGGTTTACTTATTTTAATAACCTTAAGGCCACTGTGTCAGCCCTGGATGTACATATCTGTTGTTTTTAGAATCTGTATTATATTATGTTATTAGAATGACTGGATCGCCTTGTTGTAAGTTCCCTTATATTTCATTTTGTATCTTAACCATAATGTTCACAAAGCAATGTGCATTACAGATTACAAAGCCATGGGAGTTACCACCTGATTCCCAAAACTTGAAGTTATAAAAGAAGGTGATGCTTTATGTGTTCTGATACACAAAACTAACATACAGTTCACTCAACCTTCTTCAGTTCTGTATAACATTAAAATCATTGTATATCTTCATTATGAAGTATCATTAACCTACAGAGTTTTAAATAGTTATCTGAATTATCTTTAATATTCTAAGTGTTTCTTTACAGGTGAATTATTATATTTTGTTATTGAATTCTCGCCAGGTCCAGTTATCCCACTCATTAGGGAAACCTGCTTTTACAACATTTTACATGGCTGGATAGTCAGGTAATAGTAGAGCTGCTTATGCATTGCATTTACAACTTTCATACAAAACTTTTTGAGGTCAGTGCTTAATTGATTATTCTTTTGTTGCTATATTAATCAGAAGAACTTGCCACTCAGTCAATTTCCTCATGTTTCTCTTGAGATATAGTGGTAAGTGTTAGAATAACCTGTATCAACATTCAAACTTGAGTTGCAGCATTTTGTATTCCTTCAGCAGGTTGAAATGATAAAGTATGCAGATCAAGAAATGAAGCAATTGTCATCCAGGTGAAGTAGGAGAATATAACAACTAATCATATATAACCTGAATGAATTTGACTGAAATCTTCAGTCAAAATTTATTTACAAGAAAGCATTGTCAACTTTGAACATCAGAAATTTTTCCAACAACGTGGACCTGTATCAAATGCAGTAACTGAAATTCTCTCCAACATTTTTATTTGAACTTGGATGGTCCTACAGTATTTCATAAACCAGTGTATGGTAATGAATCTACATTTTCATGAAGATAAGAAAATTTGATGGTATTCCTTATAGGTGTGGATGACTAAAAAAAGTGTCTTGTTTTCAGGATACTTATAAAAAAAGCAGGCAGTCCTGGATGATGACCATGTTTATGTCCATGCATGCATTCCAGTGAAATATGTGGTAAGATTTTAGTCACAGGTCTGTTTATGTACACATATGAAGAAGAAGATCCAGGTATTTCATATTTTGTTTAAGGTAAGGGTGCAGATGGGTACAGTACTTGGTTTTAGAAGCAATCTTTAGTTTATTTGTGTACAATATCTAAATGTAAATGCTAAACTTAAAAAAAGTTGAGAAATGTAAAAAAAGTCTGTTACAAAAAACTGCCCTAATGTGTGGTGAAGGCACTACAGCTATTAAGTCTTCTTATCCAATGGATAGGGTTATGATGGCACTCCAACAAACCATAGCCATACAGGTTTACTGGCAGTGTGGAAGTAAAACCTATTCCTGCTTGCTGTTAATTTATATGTCAAATTACAAACCCACTGGAGTCTGGTATGCCAAATGAAAGATAGGGTGCTGAAAACATCCTTTCCAAAATGATACAAAGGGCAGATTGAACGAATGTTGTTCCTCGTCATCTTCATCATACTCTTCTTTGCCAAATCACTGCATAACTTTCTCCTCAGTTATCCTGTACTCTCCCTTGCCCAGGAGTGTGATAGAGTTACTGGCCTCAAAACCCTCAAAAACACCAAGAATGTCTTTGGTATTCTGGAAAAAGCTGTTGGCAATCATTTGGATATTCATCATCCACTCCTTAACCCAGAAATGAACAACAGAAGGTAAAACGTTTTCAGGTTTATAAGTGTCCTTGCTCATGGATATCTTTTTCATTCTTCTCCAAAATGACTGCCATGACCAGCTCATGGTGCTTTATCCTTTACAGGCAAAAACCAATTCTTGAAGATCAGCACAGTAGACCATGCATTGGGGCTTAAATATGACAAATTTTTAATTAATTTGTATTTGTCATAGCTAACAAACCTGCAGTCTTAATGTAAGGATAAATTCTTTTAGTGCCAGCTGGAAACTCGTAAAAAAAACATCTAAAATTGTAGTACAAGGAATTGGTGGCAACAGGGTTCGACCAATGGGAGGAGAACTTCTCTCACCATGTTCCTGTGATGCATCCAGTTTCTTCCAGTCCAGGTAACCAGAATGAGGGGTGGCTAAACCACAGGTTTGTTAGCCATGAAAAATACAAAATAATAAAAAATTTGTCATTGGTTCATGCGTAGAACAAACCTGGGTCTTAATGTAAGGATAGACTCACTTTTGGTGGTAGGAAAGAAAGTCATGAACCCACTGGAGACTCAGCACACCTGGTCTCACCTCCTGGCTAAGAGACAGCAAAGGAAGGAGATGTAAGTCTCTGATCTGTTAGATAAATAGTTTATCAAACAGTCAGATTACTGGGCTAATATACAATGTGGAGAGACATTGTATAAGAGGAAGTTAAAGAACTATATCTGTCAAGACAACAAACCTACAATAGCCACCAATTTGTTTGTTATCATTCCTCTCTCCTCTTGTTAGAGATAGGAAGGACTAGCTTCTGAGAGGAATTATTCGTGTATGAATAAAATATATCCAAAAAGAATGGCCACTCATTCACCTGTGTCTAACTATTTCCAGTACATAATGTATCAGTCTTCTCAATGCCCACTGATAGAGAAGAAAGGGGAAAGAGAAAAGGAAAAAGGCCAGTCATCTCATTCATTCTCACTTTCATACCATCATCTTAGCTAAGATATAATCTGTACTGCCAGGGGCACTGGATGAGCTACACAACTTGCTGAGCAGCCACCACTGGACCCAAGGAAAAAGTGTCCAAGGACCTGTGGGCAACGTCCTGCAGATAGAAGGATGTGACGGTGGTTTGACGAAGCCAAGTACCAGCCTTCAAAATCCTGTGAACAGGCAAGTTCTTTTTGAAGGCCAAGGAGGGGCCCAAACCCCTAACATCTTGTGCTCTTGCATGCACTGTGTCAGCATTAGAGGCTAAAGAAGAACTGTAAGCATGCCTGATGACCTCACAGAGCTGAAAGGAGTGGTATTCTTGGACACTTCTTTCTTGTTCCGGCCTTTGCTAACAAAAAGTCTTCAATACCCTGGTCTGAGGTGACAAGCCCTTTTTAGGTAGCTACGCAGTGCTCTGACAGGACATAATAGCATTTCTTCTCAATCGTTAATAACAAAATCTCCCAGAGAGGGGATTGAAAAGGACTGAAACTTGTTATCATGAACTGAGGGCTTTGAGTCGGCTATGAATTCCAGGACAAATTCAAAGGTTACGGACCCCCAACCCCTCGCGTGTTTAACACAAAACGAGATACCATGAAGTTTGCCCACTCTCTTTGATGAAGCCAAGGCCAGTAAGAAGACTGTCTTGAGGGAAGTTTCTGTCTGATGATCATCATAAAGGCTCGTGGAGCACGAGTAAGACTGCTTAGTACCAGAGTCAGGTCCCAAATAGGAGAACAAGACTGCTCAAAACTTTTGAGTAGCATTGAGATTTCCCATGAGGAAGACAGGTTTACATCCTTCAAATGCAGGGCTAAACCCAAAGCAGCTCTGTAGTCTTTGATGGCAGACACAGAAAGGCATTTCTCCCCATGGAGAAAAATAAGGAAATCGACTACCCGCTGAACAGAAGTTCAGACCAGAGAGAAACCCCTTCAACGACACCAATCCCAGTAGATGGCCCATTTTCCTTGTTACATGGCTGAAGAAGATCTTCTGAGATAACCAGACATCTCTGCCGCTGCGAGAAAAGCCTCCCGCTCACAGGAGATACTGGATAGTCTCCAACTGTGGAGAGATAGGGATCCCACTGATTGGTGATATCTCTTGATGTGGGGTTGACAGAGAAGGTTGTGCCATGGGGGAATTTCTCTCGGGACCGCTGACAGCAGGGCTAGGAGATCTGGGAACCACTCTGCGTGAGGCCAAAAGGGAGCTACTAGGGTCATCCTGAGATTCTTGGAAATCATTACCCTGTTCAGGGCTTGACGGATCATGCAAATGGGGGGAAAGGCATAAACCTCCAGATTGTCCCAAGTATGTTGCAGGGTGTCCTCTGTCACAGCAAAGGAATCTGGAACCACCGAACAATAGACCTCTAGCTTCCTGTTGAACCTTGTTGCAAACAGGTCTATTATTTTCTAAATCTATCACGATACCTAAGCCGTGACAAAATTGGAGAAGAAGATCTACTTGGATTAGCTTTTCCCAAGAACTTGCTAAGTCCAGCCAGTCATTGAGATACCTTAAGAGTTGAATTCCTTGAGAATGATCCCACATTGACACTAGGGTGAACACTCTTGTGAATACCTGAGGGGGTGTTGTAAGGCCAAAGCCTGGCTCTTTGAATTGAAACACTAGCTCCCCGAGACTGAAATAGAGAAACTTACGAGAAGAGCGATGAATTTGAATTTGGAAGTAAGCATCCTTCAGATCTATCATGATCTTAAAATCGTTGCTCTTGACAGCTGCCAAGACTGTAAGAGGTGTCTCCATCTTGAATCGGGTCTTCCTGGTGAACAGATTCATGGCTGAGAGGTCTATCACTGGCCTCCAATTTCCCGTTGCCTTGGGAATGAGGAAAACCTGACCGTAAAATCCTGGAGATGGATGCCTGACTACTTCCACTGCTCCTTTCTCCATCATTTTTCTCATTTCCTCTTGAAGAGCTAGATACTTTGCAGAGTCCTGGACGTACGTCAAATGACGGATAGGTAGGTTGGAGAGAGGGGGGGAGGAAAATTGGTGGGCAGCAGATATCCCACCCGTGGAGCATCTACTACTCACGTCTCTGCTCCGAAACTCTGCCACATAGCCCAATGGCTCACCAGGCAACCCCCAACTGGTGACAGTGAGCAGGGAGGGGCGCACACTCTATTGCCTACTTCCTCTAGCCCTACCTCTAGCTCCTTTCCCTGGTCTGGAGGAGCAGGGCTGAAAGGGCCGTTGCTGAGGAACTTTCTTAGAAAACAGTGGAATAGTTTGACTAGATCTGTTGGTAGAGGTCCTGTTTTGGGTCATCTTAAGAGAAGTTTGAGGTTTAGGCTTTGATGAGCTAGGGCGGGAAGGACCAGCAGATTTTGACACCGCTTGATGAACAAGCCAGTCATTATTGTCTGCCCCACGCCTGTCGACTGCAATGTCAAGTTGAGACAGGGAGTTCAAAATATCCCCGTTCCTCAAAGCCAAAAGAGGAACTGCTTTTGACAAACTTAGAAACTTTGGAGAGGGCTGCTTCTCTTCTTTTCAACAACAAGTTGATCCAAATGTTGTTATTTAAATGAGTCAGGTAAGAAATGGCCTTACCTCCAGACTGCAACAGTCTAATAAAAGGGGCACTCTCCTTTGTATTGCCTAATGCAGTGGAAGAGATTTTTGCCACTGCTGTGGACCATAAGTCCCTATAAGAGACGGCCTGGAAAGCAGAAGAGGCGGTCGACTCCAAGGTAGCATCCTCCTGAAGAGTGAAGGAAGGGCCCTCTGCCCTAACCTGATCCAACAACCCTGGACCTAGTTGAACTAGATCTGAATTCACTTGTCTAGGTTGCAAAGCCACAGTAGGGGTTGCATAAAACCGTTAATGCCAAGGAAGTGGTGAGGGTAGAAGTTTGAATGACTTACAAGGTCGAAGTGAGTTATTACGCCCAGAGATGAGAGAATTCACATGACCTAGGATGGAATCAGCATGATTCGAGCATGGCAACTCTATAGAAGTCTTTGTATCCTTCTTAGGCCCAAGCAAAGCTTCAGTGCATGCAGGGAAATCTGAAGAAGTTACCACAGCTTCCTGAGAAAGATTGATGTGCTCACAAATGAGCTCAATAACCTCAGCGTATGTAATAATAAACTCCTGGTTTTCAATATCTTCTACCTCCTGACCACAGGAATCTCTGTCTATTCTATTGGTCGGATCGGAAGAATGTGAAACATCCTTATTTATAACTTGGGACGTAGGCTCTTTCGGGCCCTAACACCTTCTTGGGGGCTTGAATGCCTGCTGATGACGAGGGTAAGCTTACTTTCGGAATCATCCCGTTCACAAGAATGAGAGGTAGACTTCTGATTTCTGTGTGACGGACGTGTACCGTTATGTGGCCATGCAGGGCTAATGTCATGTCCACGGCCGACTGGACCAGGATGGTGATCACAGTCCCTCCTAGGAGATTGCAAGCGGGGAAGTCGATGAGATGACGAGGGCCAGGGCTGTAAGCCGACGTATCTGGAATAACTGCATGTAGAAACACAGCTACGAGAACTGGAACAACGATCACAGACCCTTCTGGGAGAGCGTGAACGAGAATGTTGAACAGACAAACGTCTGTGTGGACTCCTGGGACGAAGGAGCCTTTCAAGATACCATGTCTCGAAGGCGAACGAGAATGAGACAAAAGCCAATTGGTGTACGTATGTGAGCATGTGGAACTCTCCATGTGCGAGGGAGAGCTGCGTGAACACAGGTAGGTGCTGATCTTAGAAGACTTCTCTACATGGGACTTCTTGATAGGAGCCTTATCATCTTTCCCATGAACCTGGAAGGGCCTAACAAAGGCCAAGAGATGACTGGATGTGAGATCTCATCATCAGAACCACAGCTGTGAGCAGGAGCATGAGAACCACTTATATGGTGAGAAGATGACGGAGAGGAAGGTACCGAGATGGTCCTATGACTTCTCTTGCGAGGAGCAGTGACAAGTCCCTAATCCTCCGTCTGATGGGAGAAGACCGGGCAGACAAAGATGACAAAGAAGAAGATGACGATGCAGACAGAGGCCTGCAACATTTCCTCTTCAAGACATGTCGGTACCTCTTTCCAAAAACAATGCCAACTCTGTCCACAGCTGCTTGAATGAGAGAGTCTGAAGATGGAGCGGGGGCAGAAGTCGCCACTGTTGAAGTCAACCTAATACACTGAGTGGAGTACACTAATGACAGATGAGATGTAACAGGAACCATAGCTCTAAGCAAAGATGAGGGGAGAGCCACAGATCTAGCAGCTGTCAAGGGGGCTGGGATGGGAATGCGAGGCGCCTCCACTGTGGAAATCGACCAGAAATGCTGCGTGGAGCATGCCGTTGACAGATGAGACGTCACAGGAACTGAAGCTCTAGGCAAGGTAGCAGGTAGAGCAGAAGGCCTGGAAAACCCCTCCCAAGATGGCACCTCCGACTTCCTTCTATGCTACCTCTTCTTGGCAAAGATCTTCCACTGCTCGGGAGGCAAAGAACAACACTCAGAGCAAGGATTAGTAATGTTACACGTATTATCTCTACAGCTGCTGCAAGTTGAATGAGGATCAGTTTCAAACGAGGCAAGAAAACAAGAGCAAGGGTAGTTACCAACCCCAGGACATTTCCTCTGAGGTTTTGGGTTGGGTGGCTTAGATGAGTTTTGGGTTTGCATTATCAAAAGCAAAACTAGCACAAACACAAAAAATAGCACTATTTCACAATACATACAAGCAATCAAACCAAAGAAAACAAAGGCAAAAAGAGAAGGAAAACACTGGCTTTGGCAGGAAGGGCAGCAGCACGTCCTACCAGCAAGGCTGTAAGGAAGAAACTGGGTGCGCCACAGCATCATGGGTGAGAGACGGTCAGCTGATGTTGCCACAAGTGCCTTGTATTGCATTTTTTATGTTTTTGACCAGTTTCCAGCTGGTGCTAGAATAATTTATCCTTACGTTAAGACCGAGGTTTGTTCCGCATATGAACAACGTAAATTTGCAGTGTATTGTCCATTACATGGTATAGAGGTAACGAGAACAGTGTGTTTTAGTGACAACCATATGCTTTAAGCAATAATGGATATGAGGATTTACACAACAAAAGATGAATATTTACTCTTTGCTGACTTTGTGCCCAGGGTGGTTTACTCCCTTGTACCTGCCAAATATTTTTTAGGAATGCTAGTCTCATCAATGCTGTAGGAGCTAGAAAGCAAAAGCTCATGCTCATTACTAATTTTAAATACTGTATAAATTCTTCATAACGTTGCCTATCAGCTTCCAATGCCTCTCGTGGTTACAGCAATTTGATACCGTGAACTTGAGACCTCCAAGATAGCGGTTAAGTTTCATAGGGCCTGCCTTGAACACTGCCAATGACGCTAACTAACTTGTATGGTACAGCCAACTCATTAACAGCATTCTTAAGGGTTTAATTTTTTTGTTTTTATTGTTTTGTTTTAAGCTGCCTTCCATAACCTGCATTCAGTAAATGGTCTATTTACTGAATGCAGTAACCTTTTCTGAATTCTTGATATCAGTGACCATTTATTGTCAGATACTATATTGGCTGCAGTGTTTATTTTCAAGCCACATACTTTTCCAATCAATTCTGTTTCTTTTTCCATGAATAGCAAATTCTTTGCGAGTTTCTTTGGAGGTGCCATGCTAATAATACAAATGGCAAAACACTAACACAAAAAGCTGAGAGATTAACAAAGATGAGAATGTCCCAAACACATCTCTTATGAATTCCGTTATTCAGGCTAACCAAACAAAGAAAAGCACTGTAAGACAGGCAGCATAAGAGTAAAAAAACTTTAAGAGAAACTGAGGGAGTACAATGTGTGGGTGTGTGGGCATCAGTGAGAGAGGCACTGGCGGGAGTCACATGCAAACTTTGATAAAATTGTCATTATTATTGGTGCTTATTTGGGGGTGATAGAAGTTTGTCACCAGGGAGTTAGATATCAAGTGCATTCTATGCATCTACAAGAAATTAAGTGGAATAAATGTGTCGGAGAGGTGGACTTCAGTTTAACTTAATAGGAAAAGGGAGGTTATGAGAAAATATGTACTGGAGAAAAAGTGAAGCAAACACATGGGTTGCCTTTGCAAGCACTTCAGGTCGTGCTTTCAGGTGACAAAGTAAAGCTTTTGCGCTAAAAATCTAAGAGGTTGTAGATCTGCTTGCTGATATACCCAGTGTTCCTTTCTGATGATGGGAGGTATCAAGGGAAACTAAAGATAATTGTTAGTGTAAAGATATTTTATTTCACATCCTTACAACGCTACCATCTGTACAATTTATAATGATAATAATGTTGATCATGTCTAGCAATTACAAGTCTTAAAAGGATGAAACACTGCTTTGGATTGCTATATCTCAGATGAATTTCTGAATATGATGAGATTAGGCCGTCACTGAATGAAGCTTCCATATTATCAGGAAAGAAGAGATGGGAATAAAAAGTGCAGAAGTAAGAAACAGGAGAAACTTCAATAACAGTAATGATTATAATGATAACAATTATAAACCAGAAATTAAAGGAAACCATAGTTCTGAATCCAGGTCGTCTACATCGGACATGACTCTCATTTCCTGAGTATTATGTTATGTAAGGAAACTATTTTGTCTTTACAAAGTTTATAAAGGTCCAGAAAGGATTTGAAGGACATCGAATCATTAGAGCTTTGTTCACTCCTCTTTCCAAGTGCTATATGTCATTATTCCTTATGGTTCCAGAGGATGTCAAGCTTTTTCATCTCCATGATTTATAGAAATCCAGTGTCCTTACTCCTGTGCAAAAGGAGTTTTACTTTGATTTTTACTTACCATGTCTTTGGGTGTTTTTTTACGTTCATGATGACAATATAAACCCATCTTATGGGAAATTACAAGGAGTTATGGTAACCAACAAAAACGTTAAAGATTTACTTTTTCTTAGCTTCAGATTTAGCAGGAAGAGGCTGAAAATTAAAAGTATTCAACTACCAGTCATTCTACTTGGACATTTCCAAATCTTTAATGTCTTAATTTTCCATTTATCTGTACAGTATGTGTGTGTGTGTGTGTGTGTGTAAGTGGGACAGAAAGAGAGGGAGGGTAGCAAACTCAAGCCAAGTTGTTCAGGAAAAACCTCTCCTCGCAGTTATACTTTGTAGATTTCAAAATCCTCCTTGAAGAGATACCACTCACTTTCAGAAGTGGAAATGCTATATCAAAACTTTTGTGGCATTTTGTCTTAGCACATCATCTTCAAGTATTAACCTTTGACTTCTTGGAAACTGAACAGTTTTTATTATTATGTAATATTAGCTAAATTTTATTTCATTATTCTGGAGACTATTAGACTATGCATAACAGACAGATGAAGGAAATGGATTATCAAATATATTTTTAGAAACAAGAATAATGCTTAAAAAGTGTATGAGTTAGGCAAATCTGTTAGCTACTCAGGAAATGAATGATTTTATTTCTTATTTTTCTAGACAGTAAATGGAATAATGACAGATTTAACACTGTATTGTCTAAGACTTGCGAGACTTTGTTCAGACGAGTTACCAAAAAATATATGCTAAAACATGCACCTCATCAAAAGTAAATATATAAAGTCCACATACTCAAAACTCTGCTGAACTAACAGGAACTTGTACAACATGCACTATTTCATTGCAAATAAAACATATATATTGATTATATATATATATATATATATATATATATATATATATATATATATATATATATATATATATATATATATATATATATATATATATATATATATATATATATATATATATATATATATATATATATATATATATATATATATATATATATAATGTATGTATATATATTTAGTATATATACATATATATATATATATATATATATATATATATATATATATATATATATATATATATATATATATATATATATATATATATATATATATATATATATATATTATATTATTTGTATGATATAAAATTTACTGCTTACAATATATATTTATTTATTTTACAATAAAATTTTTCAGATGAGATGAAGAAGAACAAATGATTTATTTACTGCCATGCAAATCACTTCTTACCTGTATTGACAACACTAACATAATGAAAACGTTAATTTCCAAAACTTGATAACATATATCTTGCATTTTTAGGTTGGTTTTTTATCAAAATTTTATAATGAGAAATATCTTTAGATTGAAATCTAACATAATAGCAGAGGACATCGTAAGGGCGGTTTTGCAATATAGTATTGTCAAAATTTCTTAATCCTAGGCAACGACCTTTGGATGTATTTACAAAGTATTGCACAGAGAACACCATAAGACATGGTAAATGAAGCCTGTATTTTCATCAAAGCAACAAAACACAACATTTCCATTTTGAAGAAGAGTGTGCGTCATTCATTTGTTATTGCAGTACAAGTTTTTTTCATGGACTGGAAGGAAGGCCTCAAAAAGGAAAAGTAAATGCAGTGACTGGATACAGTGAAGATGACCACTCCTCTGGAAATCTTGAAGACTCCCGAAACCTTGATTTAGAAACTTCGAACTGGCATTACATCAGAGAAGACCCCATGCATCCCTCTGATAGGAAGCTATTGGGCAGCCTAGCGTGAAGAGAATTTAGGAAGCTTTGCTTCCTAAACAGTTTGAGTCACTCAGCCTTAAGAATGAATATTGAATATTAACAGCACGGATTCTAATAGGGGCTTGATCTTTTGTCAAGAAACATTTGATCTAATGTTGCTTGTTGTACAGTCTGTTTTTTCTGTACATTGCACACTTGCGTCTCTTGAGACTGATGGATATCGTCATCTAGAGTTCTGGTGGCTTCCCCGAGAATTGCTCTACTGGTAGTGAATCCCAGAAGGGAGAAGGAAGAAGTTGAATATATAACCCATGTGACTGCTCTACAGAGAAGCAGGTTTGCCAGGCACAAAAGTCCCTTATTCTCCCTTTGTGTTTTTCAGAAAACAGAGTCATGCAATTCCAACTCACAAAGGTAGTAGTGACGTTTTTACAGGAAGAGAAGCTAGGCAATATCTCTTCTGTTAAATTTCATATTAATACTCCATTTTTTGGTCGAAGTATATACTGTACTGTCACTCTAGCTAAGGAAAGTGCAAATCAGTCCTTTGTACAGGTTAAGGGAACAGCTCTTTCACTTAATCGTGTTACCAACACGTTTATGGAAAAGTACCATATTAACCGCCCCTCTCTCTATATATATGATATCAAATCAGTGAGTGGCATTTTTTCCTAACACAAATCAACATCCGTGCATAAGACCATCTTACTTACCCTAGTCAATTTCATACGAAGCTTCAGAAGACAAGCACTTGTAAGAAAAAGAAAATGAAGATGGGCAT
>NC_089762.1:21974646-22017146 GCF_040412425.1 Macrobrachium rosenbergii
TGAAAAACTGCTCATTTTAAAAGGATTAAAAACAGTGCGCTAACTTTTGGAATTCCAACTAAGAATAGCATTTAAAAGTGCGTTTGTTAACATTCGGAACTCAAATCCAGGTAACGTGATTTATCCGATATCCTAGCTGTTGAAATTTTAAATCGAAAAGGAAATTTCAAAAGAATATGTAAACCGAAATCATTAGATGCTAACAGCTTCCCTATTTATATCTCTGATAGGTACGCTACTCACAGACTATACCATAAGTAAACAAACAGAAAAACTGTATAAATAAAAAAGACAGCCAATATGGATACTCCGGAATCGGGAGAATTCTTTAACGGTCGTTGCAGTCGTGTTTTCCATCTTTCCAAGGAAGAAGAGCCGTGGGAAAGGTGGTTTACGGAGTCTCATTTCTAAGGTTCAATTCCCTTCTCTTTTCGTCTGTCGCGGCATCTGGTGGATCTAAACGTTTTCCTTAGGGTCATCAAGCCATTGAATTCATAGAATATGGAAACAACGTCCTTTTTCCATTCCTCAGGCTAAATTTTGGCGACATAATAATCGTGTACTAATACTAAAACAAATATTAGCGACGAAGTATTATAGCCGAGTACGTCGAGGATACTTTGATGTTGAACAGTTTGATATTAATATACACAGTAGAACGATAACTATAGTCATGTACATATTTAGTCATAGTTTTTCTAGATGAATTGGGCAAAACTACCAAAATATGATTACTTAATAAGGCCTAGTCGAATTTGTTAGACATTTCATCTTGAAGTCACCTATTTCCAGTGGAATAAAATATTCAATTTTGCTGTGCTTTTTTCACTTATATAATTGAATTGCTGTAATTTTTCTTATTTATTCGATGTTTTTGTTGTTTTCGTGGGCAATGTGACTAAATTTCGCGGTGTAGGAGATGCGGACATACTTAGAGGCGCCATGATTTGAGTGTAAAGAAGAAAAAAATTGGGGACTGCGTTAGGCAGTAACTTCACATCAGAGACTTGTCAGTCAGTACCTTATCTAATTATACTGCGTAAGTGAGAATCTTAAAGAAAAATTAAAAGTAGATTTATTAAAGCTCACAGAGCACGAGGATAAATTTTAGCAAGCAATGGAAGTCTATTCTGTGACATTCAGGTTCAGCAACTATTTGTGGTTTCATTTTTTTCAGTGGAAGAAGGCGAGGCCACCCGCAGACAGCGAATTTAATTTAGGAAATCAACTTCAATATTCATGTAATTATGTGTGTTCTCATTTTATGGTAAATAAATTTCATACTAACTTAGTGTACATGACAATCGGACTGAAGACTCCGTAAGTCTGGGTTACATATTTGTGCTAGAATTCCTGCCTAGTACTGTATAATGAATACTACGATATTATTGCACTTTACGCCATGATTTTTTGGAATTCTAATTTCTGTATTTTATGTTGCAATCACAAAAGAATCATTGTATAGCATTCTTAAAAACATTCTTTTTTGTCTTTATAAACCACATTTTTAACAACAGTTGTTATAACCCTGTGCTCCTCCCCTCAGAAAATATCTCCTCCTGATTTGAAGTGTAAATTGTGCACAATAACGTCAATGTTGAGACGTCAAGTACTCAATTGTGTATCATGCTGTCTTTTATTGGCGACCGGCTTTCATGAGCAGTATACTGACGCAACATACAAATAAAACCTCGGTATTAGAATTGTTCGATACAGCTGCAGACAGCTACGATAACAAAAGTTTTTAGATATTACGGCAGTATTGCTGTTCGGGTTTCTGAAACTTCATATTTTACATGTGAATGTATTTATACTTTGTCTGCACGTGATTTTGCGTATGCATGTGTAAATTATGAGTACGCGTATGGTTCAGTATGATAATACAAAAATGCGTATGTGGGTGTGGGTTTGCAGAACAATATGTGTCAAGAGAGATAGTTAGATTCTCTACGTAAAACGTCCGTGTAATCAATAGAAATTTATCCACAATTTGACCCAGCTGTGAATGGGTAACAGCGTCAGCTGAGGTCAAGACTATTGCTTGGGGATAGCCACGTTATCCATAAAGACTTGCTGAGAAACAGAAGGTTCTTTCCCTCTGGCGCCATTCCCTCTAAAAAAGGTGTGTGTGTGTGTGTGTTCATTAAATGACTGCATCGGTGTACAAATCTAATGTAAGAAATTTGCTGTTCAGTGTCTAACCCAGAATGATGGATACTGAAGTGTTATTGCAGGCGGAAGAGTTGACCTGAAGTATTCATGCACGTCTGTGAGTCTTTTTCTCTACAACAATATGAAAACCTTATCGATAAGATAAGAGAATGAGAGTATGAGTACAAGTTTCTTATCATTAGTAGTCGTGATGATTTTCTAGCAGCTGCACTAAAGAGAATCTTACTTATTACAGTCGGGGCAGAGGGACAAGATTAGCTGAAATGGTATTCCCAGTCTAGGTACAATTTAGCTTTCTGAATTTCATGTCATACTATATATATATATATATATATATATATATATATATATATATATATATATATATATATATATATATATATATATATGTATATATATATATATATATATATATATATATATATATATATATATGCATGTGTGTATGTATAATGGTTGTATATATATATATATATATATATATATATATATATATATATATATATATATATATATATATATATATATACATATATTGTTATACATATGTATATCAATGTGTGCATCAGTAAGAATACGTGCACACATTTACTCATATGTATTTATGTGTATTTGTGCATATATATATATATATATATATATATATATATATATATATATATATATATATATATATATAATTCATGAATGTTTATACATACATACCCACATATATATATGTATATAAATTTATATGTATACATATGTATATATATATATATTATAGTAGTTGGTAAAACATTTACTACACACCTGCAACCAGCACAGTGCACCAATGTTACATACACGCTCAACACAATGAACACACAGCATACATAAAATTCTATACTATAATGAACACGTGAACAAAGATATACATCATATTATACTCATGTCGCAATTCTTTTATGTTACGTACAATAACCACATGTTCCTTCAATACGACTAATATATTTGGACATTATAATGTATAATATGCTAAGAGCGCTCACAAGTCAAGCAATGAACATCGCATATAGTTATATTATTTCATAGTTCTTTTACAGGCATTAGGTACTGTGACTTTCTACTGATATCTTTGTTTTCTCATTAGCCCTGTCTTCGAGTTTGTAGGCGGAGGGAAACCCGACCCCTTGCGAATCAGAGACGAAGGATCAAAATCACAGTGACACTAACATTTGCTACGATTTTTCTTTTTCCACTTTAAGCCCTCTGTAAGTAGGGCTTGGAGCTTAGGCTCAGGCATTAGACTCTTTTAAGTTTGAGAAGTACTCCATAAGTTGATCATAATCCATGGATGGTGGAAGGTTGTCCAGGTGATCAGTAACGCTGAAGTTATCGGGGAGGGCCGAGGAGAGCAGTGGATTCTCCAGGATAGTAGCACGGCGTACCTGGGATGCTCTTCCTCTGCAGACGCCTCGTAGTCTGACGAAATCATCAGCGTTAACTTCAATGAATTTGGGGTCCACACCATCTTTGCTCTCTGGAGGACTCTGTGGCTGCTGCTGTATATGGCTGGTGTGGAGAAGTTGCTGGTTGTTGTATGGGTGATGATGACTGTGAGGAACTGCGCCGTGATCGTTTGGGGCTGGTTTTTGAGGGTAGTCAGATTCCAGAGGGTTTGCAATAACATTGACTCCGTGAGGAGGAATTGGAGGTGGGTTGCTGTCATCTGAATGAGGGTCATGACCTGTAATGCTCGCGTTAACGCCAATGTTACGATGAGGAGGAACAGGTGGCTTATCATCCTCGCTGCTTGAAGCTGTTGGGTCGTCGCTGAGATTGTTAAAAGTGACCCTTCTGCTGTTCTTTGATGGTCTGGTAAAAGTTGATGAATTTGTCAGACATGAAGACTGGGTCACTTCGCTTTCTTCTGCTGTGGGATTGGGAATGATGTTTACAGGAGCTGAGTTCCTCTCATATGGTCGTAACAGGCGTTGGTTAACCAGCCATGTGTTATGTTGTTGCTGTTGCTGGCTGTTTCCATTGAGGTCGCTTAGAGGAACCATTCCCACTGATGCTGACTGTGAGGGAGGGGAAAGTCCCATTCCAGAGGCTCGCTCCAGAGTGGCCCTTCCTAACCACACCCAGTCATGGGCATTTGTAACGGAATCATGGTTATGAAGAGAAGTTCTTCTGCCGTGGTGCTGCTGAGACATCATGGGTTTGCCACCTCGAACTCGCCATGTGTACACGACACAAGAGGCTGCAAATACAACGATGGCTGCACCAAAGACTGCTAATAACACATACATTCCAACTTCCAGTGGCGTGAGGCTGCTGTGTCGTGGGGGATGATGGTGCATTTGCACAGTTGGATGCTGAGGCTGTTCAGCCATTAACATCTGGTGGTTATGAGGAGCTGCAGCATCAGCGTGTGGCAGGTCAGATACATGAACCTGCCGGAGTAAAAGGAATATCCTTAGTCTTGCTCTAAAATAACTATGGAATAATGAGAGATCATAAGTAGGCTAATAAATTTCAGGAATATATGAAATGATTTATCAAACTTAAACATGTTCTAAATTATTATTATTATTATATATAGAAGATGGGAGGACTGTAGATAGCAGGTGGACCGTTGTGCTGAATTCTGACTGGCTGATTGTTGATGCTGTTGGCACAGTTGCAAAGGCGATTACCAACATTATTATTCATGATTATACATCCATATGGATCACAATAAAAGACCATGAGCGTCTACTCTACAGTAAGCTTCCGCAGAAGAGACTTTCCTTAGATAGAAAAAGGTAAACAGAAAAGTAGAAATTAAGTATAACGAATAGCTTTAATACTTGTAATGTCTAATGTAATGAACCGCAGTTGGTTCAGCAGGTTCTTAAATACAAAACGGAACGGGACTGGAATGACTGGCAGAAACTGAGGCTGACAAAGGAGGAAGGAGTGAACAAAACGAAAAAGTGACCTTAAACTAATTTATTATTTATAGTAATTTACATAATACACAAATGAGTCAGGTTCAATGAGGTAATACTTAAATGAACAATTCAATAAACATTATTGAACAATTCAACAAACATTATTCAAGAGAAAATTAAACAAAATCGAGTCAGTACAACACACAACCCTAGTAAATAAAACCTCAAATAAATCAATAAACACTCAAGCAGCATAATAAATAAACACAGGCAGCATAATAAACAAAAACAACAATAAATAATACAAGCAGCATAATGCTAATACATAAACGGCATAATAAATAATACATAAGCAGCATACTTCAATAATTACGTTACAGCCATTAAAACATGTAAACAAAAGTGACTTCAATAATAATATCCAAAACTCGTCCAAAAAATGTAATTATTAACATAAACAATTACAAACATAATTAAGAGCTTTGTCTCAAAAATACATAACGCCCCAAATCGGGCTAAACACAGAAACAGACAACCCCGGAGAGTTGTCGAGACAGTCACAACTGTCTACAAGGACGAAGTCAAACAAACGAACTCGTGCCACCAAGACCGCCACTGGCTGCCGAACAGGAACAAATCCACACACCAGATGACCACGGCCGAGTCGTCGAGACAGCCATATGCTGCCGAACGGGAACCAATCCCCACATTAGACCACCACGGTCGAGTTATCAAAATACCCTCAGCAGCCATCAGGGATGAAGTCACACCAACAGACAAGGAGGTCCTTCACCTCCTGTCGAAGCCAACAGGTAAGTTACCTGCCTCCCATCCAAACTGACTCTCTCCTGCTCTGCTGCCGAGATACTGACTCGTTGCTGCTGAGATACTGACTCGTTGCTGCTACGAACCTGACTGCCACTGTCAGACAACGAGACAGACGTCAACTTGCCCACAAAGAAAAAACTTACAGGTAAGAAGGCAACAAACCCTTCAAGGGAACAATCTGCAAATGACTGTCTCATCAAAACAAGCACAAACACTAAACCTCACACTAGCAAACAGCAAATTAATCCATATGTGTAACAAATAAAATAACTATGTTCAAAACTGAAAGTAATTCATAACATAAACCTAAATAAACTAACCTTTATTAAAAAATGACAATCAATATAGGAAAACAAACTTTTCATGGATGTACCCACATGGAACTCATACCCAAGACTTTGAGTGGCTACGGTATAAAGGCTGTGACTCTGCTCAAGGTCTAAACCACCTAAGTAGGCTACAAAATCATCCCAACGTAAGTCACTAAAGTACTCATGAAGAACAGCACAGATATCACACTCCATTAAGCAATACACAACTAAAGGGTGGGAAGTAGAGCGACCCTAACTACCCAAGCGAGATCTTAATATTGAAAGAAAAGTATAAGACTCGTTAAAATAAATGTTCCTATAATGAAACAGAAAAAAAGAGAGGTTTTTCTTACTTTCAATTTATTGTGGGATGGATCTTGTGGTCCGACACCATTTGGCGCCATTTCGCTCACTGGGGAGGCGGGGTGGCACCAAGATCGACCTTCACCACAACCTTCGTGCTGGCGAGAGAAGCCCTTCGACGTTCGCATTCATTCACAACCTCAAGGCTGACCTACAAAATCGAGAGAAATCATTCAGTCATTAAAACATAGAGCAACAGACCTACAAGCACGTGTCTTCTCAGGCTCACTTAGCCTTTATTTCTGCAAGCTTATAATTATTATTATTATATTATTATATGGAAGTAGCCCAATGGCCACGAACTTGTACAGAAAGCTTCCACAGAATGAATATATAAGTAAAGGGACAGAACTGAGAAAAAATGAAAGGAGTAACATAGAATATATATTAATAGGAAATTATTAATCTGACCATAATTAGATAAATAAATAACATGTACAAAAGAGTTATGTTAAAGACAGGACTGTGCTTGAATGCAACATCAAGAAAAAAAATTATGAAAAACTTTGTTACAGTTGTGACAAAGTAGCCGTAATAGGCAATTACACTGTTAGGGACACGTAGCGCCAGCAATTTCCCACAGCATTACATAGATATTTCATACTGTCGATTTTGCACAATAAACTGATCCGATATTATTCTCGAATATATCAAACCTACGGTGATATGTATAATGAATAAATCATCAGCATTAATTTTACGCCGACGCTTTCCTCGTTGTATTTATTTATATTCATGTGGATTTTCCGGTTTGCTGTAATCCTTGCTCGTGTCGGAGACACCTTGAAGTTAGCGGTTACTAGTCGGTCTGCTGTTAATCCTTGTTAGGGGAATTACCGAAACGGAAATTTGCAACTTCTACGCGATCGTGTGTGGAAATGGCGTCCCCGTTTCATTGGCAAAGTTCTGCTGAGAGTCTGGAACCCACTGTGTTGCAGTCAGGGTGTGGAAATCTGTTGTGTAGACAGCGTAAGCTTTATATTTACTGTAGGTCCCGCCGCTAGGAGTGACATCTCCTTCAGAGTAAAATCCGTTTTGGTCGTGCGGGTGCGTGAAGTAATATTTTATTCAGTGTAAGTGGATTTTTTATTTTAAAGAGTCATACGACACTGCTGCATATATACCTGTCGGGGTAGCTGCTTCAGTTTCACTTGCATAATCAAGAAAGGTACACAAGCTCGAATGCATTTTTAGAAACTTGATTCAAGAGTCGGTAATCCGGATCATCGTGGTAACTGTTTTACAGGTAACAACTCATTGTGTCGAATATGAATTTCAGTGTTGATATTGTATTGCAAGGGAATCAAATTCAGTAGCACGGCAACACCTGCTTATAGAGAGCAGTAAATTTCCGATAGGAGTGATGCCAACGAAGTTTAGGCTTGGTAATTCTTTGGAAATTAACGAGACTGGTAATTTAATATGTTAGGCTAATGATTCAATTGAACATGGAATGTTTTTTTGATAGGCTTATATCTGGTACCCAGATATACATTGAATATAATAATTAAAAGTGTTTTACATAACTCGGAAGTAGACCTAGTTCTATTCAAGAAGACACCAGTGACTGATTCCAAAATGCGGAGCTGTTAAGGTAAGTTAACGTGAAGTGATGCCTGTGCTTGTTTTACGTCAGGTTTATATATATATATATATATATATATATATATATATATATATATATATATATATATATATATATATATATATATATATATATATAAACTTGTACAGTAGTTATGTTAAGCTGTAAGTGTGCCGCGGCGTTGAGTCAGGTAGGATAATGGCATCATACGAGTAAGCAGTATATTCTCGACGGAAGGTTGTGTTTGTTAGGTCATAGTAATTTGCATGTTTGCTAACAGTGTTTCTCCTGAATATTTTTCAGTAAGTTTTTCATCCCGTTTATTCACCATCCTCCTTAGACCTTTCTTAAGTTTCACAAGAAAAAAAAAGGTGAAGGGCGATTTCAAAAAATGAGGCAAAAAGGTGAAGAAGCAATGTTTTTGGTTTAGGCGTATGTTCTTAAGGCCCAGGTTTAACGACGATGTCATTCTTCCTCCGAAAGTACTTGATTGCTTTCGTGTTTAGTCCTTCAGTACACCACGTAATAGCCTAACCTTAAGTTAGTTCGAAGGTTTTAGACAACTGTTAAAACCTTAAATGTACTGATATCTTCAAGAGGGTTATTTGTACAAACAGAGAAGCGTTTAGCATTGTATCTTCATATAACTGTTCATTCCAGTATTACCCAATGTAGCCTATATCGTGAGGAATGTAGCAATTTTGCCAAGTTCGTGAGAATAAAAAAGCGGTCTGTCCACCTCGTCTTGCACCAGTTATTTTGTATATTATCACGGACTTTGTTGGATAAAATCAAGTGGTTTTGAGAGTTAAAAACTAAAGAGTGACAGAGAGGGTCGGGTGTTAATCATAAATTCTTAGGCACTTGATGTTGTTGTCAGATAGGACTACTTTATCGAGGATTGTGATGTCAGAGCGAGCGTTGTCAGTGCGGTAACGGGTGATTTTTTTTTTTAGTTTTTAATTAAATTGAACAGAATTTAACGGTTAAAACAACTAATGGGCGAAACGAAATCGAAGTAGCCTACATATCCGGAAATAAGAGCAACCTTAAATGGTTGATTAAGTGCTCAGATAGAAAGCACATTTAACCTACTCTGGTCTCTTCGTCCGTAGGCTATAGCCTAGTTATGATTTTCCCATTATTCGTATTTGATTGCAGTCACTCTCAGATAGTTGGAGAGCTGCCTATATTTGTTCCATTGAATGCTTTTTGAAGCCTGTCGGCTCTCATTTTGTCTGATAGGTGTTTCATTTGTTTCTGGTACAATTTGTAGATTTCTTGAATAATTTGTTCACACATGTCGAAAATATTTTTGTAAATAGATATTTAATGTCTTTATCCCTTATATGTCTAAAGTTTTTTTTTTTTTTGCATATTTTTAGTTCTTGGGACAACTTATTGAATATTCTGCCCAATGTGCATTTAAAAGATTTTTTCCAAGATTTATGTTGCATCTTGGCTCCATTGATATACTTATGATTTAGGCAGCATACTTTTATTGGTGGTCATTTAAGTATTACGATTTCATATTCTTTGTCGATATCATACTCTTTGCCGACATGTACGCGATAACACACTTTAAATTTAATACGTTTTAGAAGGTATCCGATGAAATTCGGTCAAGGAATCCATGACTATGACTTGGGGATTTATTTATTACCATTGACTTCTTCGATAAATAATTTGATTGGCCATTACAAGACGACTAGAGGAGTCTAAGCAGTTAATTGCTTAGTTGTGCACAAGCATTTAATGGAAAGCGCGAACTTACCTCCAGTAATTCTCCTTCTCCATGACCGATAGCGATCACCCTCGGTTGTGCTGTGCGAGGTGAAGGAGCTACTGCCACGACCCCTGGGTCAAGAGACCTGACCGTAAGGGTGTAGTGATTCGACGGGACTTCCCTCAGGGGCATGATGACTCCGTCACTCATTTCCACCCACACGTCTACCAGACCCTCCTGCAGAAAATAAGACCATCAGTTTAAAGCCGAAACAATAACAATTTGCTGAAAGGGAGAAGTTATTAGATTAGCGTGAGGAAGAGGACAGAGATACTGAAAAGAACTGGAAAAATATCGGACTATAACATGTTCAAAAGGATTTCGGTGGCTTGCCTGGTATTTAGCCGTCAGTGTTGGGGTGACTGCAGTGATAGCCGAGTAGCCATCGGGAAGATGAGAATCGGGTTGAAGCGATAAGGTCAGGCCAGATATGACAGCTGCCCTCAACTTAGTCACCCATACCCTGTCGGAGACTACCCGCACCTCCCGGGCACCGATCACCCGGCCAGTGATTGGAGACAACACCTGTAAATTTAGGGGAATCATTGCAGTTGGCTGACGACACTAATGGAAAAGATTGAACATTTTTCTAAATAGTTTAATAGACATCTGCCGCAGGGAGATAAGAATTAGATGGTAATGGGTATTGTTAGTTACTGTATGTGTGTGAACCTGAGAGAGAGAGAGAGAGAGAGAGAGAGAGAGAGAGAGAGAGAGTAAAATTATAATTGTTCAAATCAGTGAGACTTCTATTTAACTAAGAGGGTTAAACATATTTTTGTAAGCGATTTTATACAGATAGCCTATGCAAATTCAGGCAGCGTTTGAATGAGGTATCTTTTCATCATTTAATGTAAATATATTTTTCGCGGTCTTTCGTAAGCAGTCAACCTTTCTTTTAAGGAGTAATTTTCCTTGGTGCACGTTTTCTTTTTACCTTCCATTTCTTTACAATCTTAGCCATCGAATGAATTAGGGCATGAAGTTTCTTGGGTTTTGCGAAAGGAAAAAACGATAGCATACCTGAATTTCGGTGCGTCCAGTGGCTCGGCCCATAAGCGTCGAATGATCCAGCATTGCCACAGATGTATCAGCAACTCTTAGCAAATGAGCTACCAGTTCCGTCACGCGCACCTGGGCGCGACGTGACAGCAGGTAAGATTGTCGCCCACTGTTGTCGTCCACAGCGACAAAACGACCGTAAACCTGTAAAAGGTAAATGGTTATTATTAATGAATTTCAGTGGCAAGCCCTTTGAAAATTAGGGTAGTAAATTTGAAATAGATGAGTACTATTAATGTAAAATGTTTTAGATATCGTCATCAAGGGAATCTTTTTCTTATCAAGAGGCTGGACCACTTAGGTGGAAGGAAGTAGACCAATGCAGCAGTAGCGAGAAAACTTCAAGAAGAAGAATATATCCACAAATTACCTGCACTTGGGCTTGCTGGTATCTGACAGAGCACAATGCTGGGGATCCGTCGTCATTTCTGTTGATATCTCGCAACTGATCACTGTTGATGTTTCCTATTTTCATACTGTAAGACGAAGGCGTTGTAGGATCTGGCACTCTCCAACCTCTCACCTTAAAGAAGATAGTGATTGGAACAAAATTGAAGAAAAATTCAGTCATGCTAAATTTACCTTTATTATTGTTACTGGGTTCATATCAATCGATAATTAAGTGTGGAGAAAGACGATAAATGTGTATCTTTGTAGTTAAATAAATTTCAGTACCTTCATTGTAGCAATGCACTAGGTATAACTAATGGTCAATTAAAGGTTAGTTTAAATTTAAATGAAAATGATCTGTTAGGCTCCGTTGAAAATTGAAATCGACAGTAACACTGACAAGAGTTAGAGCACAAATTTAACAGTGAAAGAGACTCCAACGAATTCATTTAATTCTGAAAATCACTGTTTAAAAACTTAATTACGCAATGAATGTTAGTAAGACTCCGTTGAAAGACGAAAATATGCTCTCCAAAAATCCGACGTTGTGTCACTAAGTTACTCCGGTAAAAGATGTTTCAGAGGCCACTTCTTTCAATGGAATTGTGAACATCTGAAGGTGTTCTGTTTAGCAGATAATTTGTCACAGTTTCATAGTTCCATAAATTATGGGTAAGCAAAAACCCAAACCTCACATTTTGAAACTTTCCATGTTTCACTTTGGAGGATTGCGTGATTAAGCTTACGTGAAACCTGCTTCCAAATTTTGTAAATGTGATAAGGAAAGTGTATAAAATCTTTGCAGACATTTAAGATTGAGTGACGTGGTTTCTGTTAATCATGGAGGTATTTAAGAATTTGTACACTGTATATACGCAAATAGTCACGTTGGCTTCCGAAATATTGTGGTTTCTAGTTAAGTTTTTTCATTATTTTAGCATGTATCCGGTTAATAAATCCCATACCTCATCATTCTTCGTCGTCGTCTTCTTCTTCTTCTTCTAACGTGCTTTTTTATCCCATTTGTATGGGGTAAGCACGATGCCTTCTTTTGAAGGACTTTGATTTGGCTTTGGGGTAGACTTTGTAGTCTCGATCGGCTGCCCTGCCTGTCATCGCTTAGACCGAGGTTCAACAAAATCTGTATGTGATAGGACTGCTGTCCGCCGTATCTTCTGAAACTCGTGTTTTGTCTAGCTTAGCCCGTTTTTTAATAGCGCCCTATCTTTTCCTTTCAGTCATCTTCTGCCCAACGTAGTTTCTTTTTCCTTGGTTATTGCATTGTCACTTCGGTTATTCCCAAAAACTTTTTGCTTAAAAGTAGATTAGGCTGTTGCACTTCTGACCTCCCAAACCTGCTGTGCTCCTTTTGATTTTTACAGAAATACTAATCGTCGAAAGTTAGTAACCATATTATTTTAACGTAAAAGGGACTTGAATTAGATAAATATGGCCGGTTTTAGCAATAGTTTTGAAAAAGCTTTATCTGCTGCTTTACCAAGAAGTTTACATATGCAGAGTGATTCGACGGTTAAAACAAATCTTGTCATTTTTATATATGGCGCTTATATATAGGTGATACTAAATATTATTGGTTCGGGGTTTTCTTTAAAGTTAAACCCATGGTTTGGCTAAAGTTACTTTGAAAAAAGGAGCATCATTAAGTAAAAGAAAAAAGAAATGTTAGTTTTAGCATTTCGTAAAATGCATTGGAGTTGTTAGGGAAACTTAAGTCCTTTGTCCGTGAATCACATGCAATAACTGGCTAGTTCCTTTGTATGTGAACCACACAACTTGCAATAATTGGTTAATTCCATTGCTCGTGAATCACATGCGTTGCAACAACTGATTAGTTCCTTTGCCCGTAAACCATATAACTTGCAATAAGTGATTGTTTAAGAAAAAACTCACGGGGCGATAGAGCTGGTAGTTAACAAATTTTATGTGACCTGAGAAATAAAGGGGGGGGGAGAGTAATGGGACCTAACCTCAAAGGAAGCGATAGGCCTTTCTTAAAAGAATCCTTTGTTCTTGAAGACTGAGTAGGGGATTTTTTCTTGAAGCCTGAATAGGGGATTTTTTCTTGAAGACTGAATAGGGGATTTTTTCTTGAAGACTGAATAAGGGATTTTTTCTTGAAGACTTGAGTAGGGGATTTTTTCTTGAAGACTGATAGGGGATTTCTTGAAGAACGAGTAGGGAATTTCTTCTTGAAGACTGATAGGGGATTGCTTCTTGAAGACTGAGGAGGAGATTGCTTCTTGAAGACTGAGGAGGGGATTTCTTCTTTAAGACTGAGTAGGGAATTTCTAATTGAAGACTGAGTCGAGGATTTCTTTTTGAAGACTGAGTCGAGGATTTCTTTTTGAAGACTGAGTCGGGGATTTCTTCTCGAAGACTTTCGGGGTTTTTTTGAAGACTGAGTCGGGGATTTCTTCTCGAAGACTGAGTCGGGGATTTCTTCTCGAAGACTGAGTCGGGGATTTCTTCTCGAAGACTGAGTCGGGGATTTCTTCTCGAAGACTGAATCGGGGATTTCTTCTCGAAGACAAAGTCGGGGATTTCTTCGCGAAGACCGAATCGGGGATTTCTTCTTGAAGACCGAGTCGGGGATTTCTTCGCGAAGACCGAGTCGGGGATTTCTCCTTGAAGATCGAGTCGTGGATTTCTTCTTGAAGACCGAGTCGGGGATTTCTTCTCGAAGACCGAGTTTGGGATTTCTTCTTGAAATGATGATGAACTGAGTCTCTTTAAGGTTCCTGGAGCGAATAATGTTGTTTTATTCATTCTCGTTAGGTGTAGAAATTTTAAGTAGAAATCTGAATTTAACATTAAATGCACAAAATGTCACCATGACCTTCCTGTGTTTCATCATGTCATTTCATATTGCTGTTGTCCTGTACGTTTGTGCTATATCCGAACGTCTCCTGAACTTGTCTCTTAATAGAAGATCTGTATTTACTTACAAGATATTGAACAACTGGTTCTCCAATTTTTTATTTTCCCTGATGGATGTATAGTTTTTGCTATCCAACTATGTCCCCCCTCTTTGTCTTTCATATGTATGGTAATTTTCTGTTGATTATTGTTGACTATTTTGTGTATGTTTGAACAAATAGTGACCCCATTTTTATTACTTGCACTTTCAGAAATGCGCCCCACTCTTTACAGACAAATGATACATCCATTCAGCATTCCTTAAAGAATTTCAAGTGAAACCAGCTCCTGGTCTGTGACATCATTTTCGCTTGTTGTTTGCACCTAACTTTTTAGACATTTTTCATTGGATCCAGTCTATTTAAAAAAAAAAGTTAGTATTTGTACCCTTCAGACTACCCTGTGATTAATTTAAAAAATATTCAGAACGGGGATTAGATTTCACTTTGAGTCTTTTACTGGCAAGAACAGTATTTTGGGCCGCTAATTAAGAATACAAATGCAAACTTACAATACTCTACAGTTTGCTTGCACTGGGTATCATAGTGTTTTGATATGTTACTTGCAAGTCTGAATCGTCTTTTGTTGCGTGATATTTACTTCCAAAAGATATTAGAGTACGGCACATCGATTTGCTGGTCACACTTCCTCGCCGAACTTATTTCTACGTTTAATATGAATACATTATTTTTATGGTACCAGCATGGGATGTGCTCAGTTCCCCACTTCTTATGGTGTTTGTCTGTGCCTTGCTCTCTTGCGTTTTCTTAATTTCTTCATCATTAGTGATTTACAATTAATGTAATGTCCTTTCCATTGTAAGCTGCTGCTGATGCTCCAACCGTCCAGACCTGTGTCTTCTCTTCTCATCCATCGTTGTTCACGTTGAATTTCAGCTTATCTTCCGCCTTGTGCTGAGTGTCTCTGAAGCATCTCTGATTTCTGAGCTGTAATAACCTGCCTGAAGGACGTTTGATGAAAATCATCCCTTTTCTGTCGGGTAGCATTTTGTGGCTTCAAATTATTCGGATTCGTCTTCAAGTGATGTATAACATACTGAAACATTTGCCTTAGGAAACTGTGTGATCTCTTGCATGCATGTTTTTCGAGCCTTCTATGTGTATGTTAATATAACTTAAAGGTCAGTGAGTAGTTAGATTGCTGCATTGCTATCTGGTCTTACAAGTATTGTACAGGAAATGCTTTCAGTCAGCTTTTAACTCATTTTCTTTGCTCATATCGCCAGTTTTTGGAGCTATTGATTTAGGTGTTTGCTCGAGCTATGGAGTATCTCTCTCTCTCTCTCTCATTATTATTATTATTATTATTATTATTATTATTATTATTATTATTATTATTATTATTATTATTATTATACTGTTCCCCTTTCAAGATACTGGTGTATCACTGTTAACATCCCACTCTTTTTCTAACTAAGTTAGACTCAATAAAGGGCTCGGGGTTACCTGTCTTCTGCACCCCTTGGTAAAAAAAAAAAAGTGTATGTTGCAGCGCTTTCCACTCTGTCACCGTCTGGGAGATTGATTAGTTTAGCTCTTTTACAGCATATGAATTCGATAAGGGTCTTTGTAAATTATGCATGACATGATTTGGTTATTTTAAGGGTATTCTTGAATGCTGGCAGTCGGATTGAATTCCTGGTTTGCAAATGTGCTTTGTATGATTAATTTTTAAAGTGAAGATGCTCTGAGTGATAATTTTTCTGTACCAATAATAATAATAATATAACAATAATCATAATAATAATAATAATAATAATAATAATAATAATAATAATGTTTGTGATTTTGAGTTTTTTACAATTAGTATTAGTATATTACAACAGCATTATGGTGCTCTGTGCCTATTAAACCAAAGGTGAAAGTATTTTTTCTAGTTTTTCATGAGACTAGGACGCTTGAAAGAGGAATGCAACCGTGCAATTAGCCTGAGTGGAGAAAGGTAGGCTTCCGTTGATAATCAGGAGTCTCCCCGAGTAAATTACTTCTGCTTCTAACAAAACAAAAGAAGTTCCACTCCCTCCATTATCATTTTGCTCCATGCACAGGCCGACGGAACCTAGAGGCAAGGCCTAGGCCTTTGGAAAAAGAGAGGTTTAAAAGGGGAGGAGTAAGTTGGGCCATTCGCCTAAGGGAACTATAGATCTGCCTCTTAAAAGTCAATAGTGAGGGTAAAATACAGTTACTCACCCCCAGCCACTCTGATTCACGAGGAAAACCAAACAAAAATAATCCGAAAGGAATATCGGAAAGAATATTTTTTGTGCAAATAGAAATAATTTCAACTTAGTTTCATTTCTTAACATGCAACATCTTTCCTTGGCCCTGTAGTGCAGTGATGGCGCGTTCAGCTCAAAAACTGAGCAACCGGTGTTCGAATCACAAGACAGACGACTAGGAACGATATGTGCGCGTCCGCCCTAAAATCCAGTGTGCGTCTGTCAATCTCAGCATTGAATTATGTACCTAATTCTTAGTTGGTTGATGTGGGTACTAAGGGGGATGGAGGGAAAAAGAGGGAGAAGACGAAGAGAAGAAAAACATCAGCTATATACCATCACAACGGGAGGCACCTCGGCGAGGTATTCCTTGTCCCACCGGCGTGAAACTATTCACAAGAGATTCAGAAGACATTCCTTGTACAACAAACACCGTAATCTATTTATAAATGGGAATTAAGAGAATACGAAGTAAACCATAGTCAAAGAGGGCCTCACAGATATCATAACACGCATCCGTAGTGAGCTGAATTTGTAAATATTCCCATAATCTTCTATGAAACAAATCTTACAGATAAAACTCATTTAACTTAAAGCGAAGCAAATAACGATAACCATTACATGTAACTATGAAGCCCTTTATATTCAAATTAAATAACATGGCGGTGTTGTTCAGACGAGTTCAGGGGACTGAAGAAGTCTGGAATAAAGAGATCGCTTGTCTTATATGTAGTAATTGGATAGCTCGTTATGATTGCTGTTAACATTATAGCTAATAATAAAAGATTCATACGTTTCGTATTACATAATTATTAATATTATAAATGCTGCTTCAAGACGTTGCCTGTATTTCTGTTGCCTGTAACTCCGTTTCACAATCAGTTAATCATTAATTTTCGTTCTTGTCAAAACAAATTTGACTGGAAGTGATGCAATGCGTAATAGAACATTCAGATTTGTGTTTTGCACAATTGTACCGAAGCAGCCTCCAAACGTCACTTGGCTTTACAGTGGGAAATCAAGATTTTTATTATCTGTTATTGTGAAATAATTAACAGTTATTATCACAGATTTTAATTGTACTTATCAAAGACTTATTTCGACGAATCCTAATAAAAGGGAGAAAGCTAGTTTGTGAATAAATATTGTCATTGTAATTTTTACTGTATTCCACAAATAGACGATATTTTTGTTATAAATATTGTCTTTATCTATTCTCTTCTTTTCAAGATCTCTGAAATATAGGTCAAGCAGGGACTCATGACTATCCATGCGACCTGATATCACCAAGAATGAATTTGACCTGTTTTCCCAATTCAGTCTTAATTTCATGGTTAAGTGGTAAACTTTGAACGACAGATAAGTTTAAGTTTGCGAAAGGACCAGACCTTTTGTATTTGAAGGTTTCATTAGTTTTACTTTGAAGTGAAGAAACAGTCGAAAATTGGTAAACGAAAATAAAAAAAAAAAAAAAAAAATCCGGAAATTGGGATATGAAAATTCCGCATTAATAGCCCCCAAATCATTGCAGAGTGGTCCGGGATAAAACGCAGCATGTTAAACTTTGAAAGTGCCAAAACTATTCCTTAGGAATGGATCCAGGTCTGAAAGGCGCGATTCCGAGATATTCCTAACGGGTTCAGATTAATTAAAAAACATTAGGGGTCTCCTCCTTTGGGTATGAGTTTTGGACATACTAGTAGTTTTAACGTGGCGTGTACCTAAGTTTTATTTGTTTTAATACATCTGAATTGATTTTTGGTTGTTTTTTTTTCCACATCCAACTTAGATGAAGGCATTCTATTCCATGTTTTGTCGTCCTTCTTGTGTATAAAAGAATTTCTCATGTTCTTACCTGAGATAACTTGGCGTCTCCCACGTGGACCGTGAGGGGCAGTTCGGGCATCCAAACCGTGAAAGATGCAGCACCTGCTCTCTCTCCGTACCTTGCGATGACTGTCGCGTTGTGGCTCCTGCGGACTTCGGATCCGTCTAAGTAGACAGATGTGCAGGACGTGGAGACCTTAAAGAAAAATAGTCATTTTAATCTCACCTACTATACAAAGGATTAATATATATTATATATATATATATATATATATATATATATATATATATATATATATATAATGTCTTAATATATATTTATATAAAGGTTCATCTAATAAAGGTTCATCAATGCCCTCACTGGCAGAATTTATTATCAGATTACTGTTGAGGGTGAGCATGGTTGTGATATTTTGTATCTTTACCTTCATGGTTAGTATTATGACTTCGATAATGCTGGAAGGTTTTAGTGAAATAAACTATATTGGGAAAATAAAGTACTCTACGTAGCCTTTTAGCAGGAGTGTCAGTCATATCAAACCGGGCTAGGAAAGTTTTGATGAAATATAACGCTTATACAGATAAGTTTACTTAGCATTCAGATACATAAAAGCAGAAACATTCCTGACATTGTACAATTGCAGACACCGTTATTGGATACTCAATTAGTATTGAAAGCAAAATTCAAAAGCAATAGTTTAACGAAGGAGGTTAATTAGGATAGTGTGCTTAATGTAACAACATTCTTAAGTTGTTAATTTCAGCCCAATGCCAACATTTTTTTTTGGCTTGGAAGCCCTCTGGGTTCTATAAGGAATATTTTACCGGCAATTACAATTTTAACAGCACACTTGAAGCTTTTTACACCTTATGAGTTTATGGAAATTTCTTTCGACGTCTTTCATTACTTTTCAGATGTTAGTTTGCACATTGCAGAACCCCATCAGTATGCCTGCTTATAGTCGATCAGTGCTTTGAAGTACTATACATTATTGTTTGTTCTTCGCACGCCAGACTAATTAAGACGGAACAGTAGTCTGCTTTAAAGTTGGCCTTGAAATGCTAGCTGCTATTACTGTGCCAGTTTAATTAGGTCAGTAATGCAGTCTATTATTTGATTTCACTTGGAAATGCTCAAACACCGATGTCGTTCTTGGCGTATTGAGTCAGGCTTTTGGTAAATTTACCTTTTTACATACACACTGCTGTTTCCCTTCAGTAATTATCGTGACAGTAAAGGGAGATTTTGTCCAGAGATACTCAATGTCACAACTGTGTCAGGTCACATTGTTCTTGGTGTGATAGATGAATCTCAGCCTAATTACCTGTGGCATTCTGTTGATTAGCAATACACACACAATTCATACACACATACACACACACACACACACACACACACACACACACACACACATATATATATATATATATATATATATATATATATATATATATATATATATATGTGTGTGTGTGTGTGTGTATATACCACTAATGCGTGTGTCTGTGTATACTTATTTATGAAAGCAGTGTGGGTGTAGAAAACGTATGGAAGATAAAATGTTGAATCTGTTGAGATTCAACAGGGTTAGAAGTTTGTGGTTATGAAGAAGTGGTGTAAAAGTTTATCGTAGGCGGAAGGTTGGATCGGGTTTGTTTAGATGGTTCGGTCATGCGCAAAGAATTGACGTTGAATGGGTGATTGGAAAGGGTTAAAACTCTAGAGTGTTATGAGGAAGGTGGAGAGGAATAGTAGAAAGGATTTGATAAATGGTTTGTGAGGGTTTGTGGGAAGGAAGGGCCTTAATACCAAGGAACCACGGAAACACGTGTCTTAAATGGGTGAATGGCGCAGTGTGTGTGCAAGAGGAAATGCAAGGAAAATATATGTGAGGCTCCTAATTGGAAAGATGAAGAACTGACATTGGATACTTCATGTGTCGCTGATGATCCTCTTGTGTAAGAGTTGTTTTATTGCGCAGAAGGTTCATCTCTGATATATTTTATAAATTATATATATATATATATATATATATATATATATATATATATATATATATATATATGTATATATAATATATAAATATATATATATTGTGATATGTATATATATATATATAAATTTATATATATATATAGAATGTATATGTATATATATATATATATATATATATATATATTTATATATATATATATATATATATATATATATATATATATATATTTATATATATATATATATATATATATATATATATATATATATATACAGAATATGTTGATGTCGAATTCCATATACCTTAAGAAAAACTTACGCGTTTATGGAATTGTTAATGGTAAGGGCATCTAACCTAGCAAGAAATGGAACCTAGGTTTTTGGATTTAGACATAGTAATGTCCCAGATTTTATAAGAATAATGGTTTAAACATTGTTAGCTCTCTCTTAGCAAACATTAAATTATAGCGAATGGGACTGAAACTTTTGTGGGAAAAAAGCAGTAACGATAGTAAGAGTAGAGTGCCTGATATGTCAGAATTAACCGTTTTAGAGTCATGGAGTATAGCTTACCGATAGAGCAATGATTTAAAGGAAGGTTTCTCATTCTGAATGAAAATACAGTTGTACATTTCTGTTCTCGTTAGAATAAAAGAAACTCAGGAAAATTTTATCATGCATTAATCAACACAGAAAATTAAATATGATAAAATATGTAACCATAATTTAGAGACAACGCCGGCATGCGTTATACAAACTGGCGGAGGTTATGATAGTATAAGTCATCCGAAGTTGTCATACTAACCTTAAGTGCAGCTTCATCTGTGCAGTTGCAAGAAGACTGAAGAGTGACGTCTGCTACCTTACCGGCTTGGGATACTATGAGCACTTTCATTGCTCGGGAAACCTGCCTTCCAGTTAGAACAGCCGTGTTAACAACCCACCAACTCTGTTGACAGATAGATTATATCTGTGAGTAAATTACTTACAACATTTCAAAGTAAAGACCATATGCATACAGTATATATACTGTATATTATATATATATATATATATATATATATATATATATATATATATATATATATATATATATATATATATATATATATATATTATATATATATATATATTTATATATATATATATATATATATATATATATATATATATATATATATATATATATATATATAAAAGATATAATAAATTTTGGGCACAAACATCGTGCCAGTTTTTATATTCACAAATATAAAGCCAAAAATATCGTTTAATATCAAGTTCACTATAACTCGGCAATAACACACATCGTAGGGGAATTACAATTTGTTGGTGATTCGTCTCCAGTGGGACTCGAACCGCTGCCTGTTCTAGAAACATTCATGTACAGTGACTTGAGCGAAGTACTTATTATTTGTAATTTCCCTTGGGTCTCATTTATTCCCGAGGTCTAGTGCGTTGGATGTTAAACGTTATTTGTGGATCATATATATATATATATATATATTATATATTATATATATATATATATATATATATATATATATATATATATATATATATAATTTATATATATATATATATATATATATATATATATATATATACATATATATATATATATATATATATATATATATATATATATATATATATATATATATATATATATATGTATATACATATATATATATATATATATATATATATATATATATATATATATATATATATATATATATATATATATAAATTCTCAATCTTCCAGGAGAAAATTCCGAATAAATAATTTAACAATTTTGAGTGTCAGATTTAGGAAGCTTTATGAGATTTCCGTGTGAAACCTTTTTTTTTTTAGCAGCTGAGGGATTCATGTGGAGGTTTGTTTATTTCGTGGAAGCCTGCGTTTACTTGACAAAAAATGTATACCTGATTTTAGCAAATGTTATCCTCACTCTTTAAATAAAATGTTGGTCAACACGTTTTGACTTTGAGGGAAAAAAAAGGAAAGTGGAGTAAAATGAAAAAATCTGCTGCATTTATTGTAAGTGTTCTACCCGCTTCCCAGCTAAATTTAAAGCTTTTTTTTGTTGTGAGAAGATGAAGGCTTCTATTTACAAAGGGAAAACTTAGAGCAAGTGAGCTTCATTTTCTAAAGCAATAAGGAGGTATGCGTCCCCGTAGGCAGGTAGCGCTGTCAGCTCACCTTATACAATGTCTCTGGCCTCTAGCTTCCTACTTTTTAGCCTTTTACTTACCTTCATCCCTGCTTCCTGTCGTCCATCTTGCTGTCCAACCTTTTAAAGCGTCACTTCTTAGTGCAACTTTTTTTTTTTTGTACCCAGATCCCACTTTGGATCCTTTTTCATCATTTCATTTATGTTATAGGTATCATCTTATTGACCAACTACTCCAGTTCATTGAAGCACTGAATGGCAGAGAGTGTTCCAGTGTTACATCGCCCAAATTATCATGCTTATCATTAAGTCTGGATAAACAAATGCCGGCGGAGGCAGCAGCGCAGCTTTCATTAAAAAAAAAAAGTACTATTTTACTTGCAGGTTAGAATTTTGAGTTTGACCCTTCAACTTGTCATCTGGCAAGGAAAGGCTTTGTGTTTTGGAAAGGTCCTCGGTAAAATTCCGCAGCTCATTTCCATACCGTGCTTTTACTTCCACAGATCTTCATTTATCACTAGTCTTCTTTGTCGTAGCTCTTACCCAAGTAGGTCTAGGTCTTCCAACACTTCTTGTGCCCTCAGGAGCCCAGCTGACACTATCACATATTATTTTAATATCCTCCCAGAAGTGGTGCGGAGATATGCCTAAGTCATCTCTGTCTCCTTTCATCATATATATATATATATATATATATATATATATATATATATATATATATATATATATATATATATATATATATATATATATATATATATATATATATAATATATATATATATATATATATATATATATATATATATATATATATATATATATATATATATATATATATATATATATAATGTAGGTAGGTGCCGTTTAATGCCCTTTTCCGAAGCCAGTAATGCTTGGTCATATGAAGGGCTTGATATTGAAGTTACTAGTTTCATGCTCTGGCCTCCCAGTTTCTGTAGCCATGCCTATACGGTGTACACACTCACACACACACATATATATATACACATATGTAATGGCCAAAACCCAAAATCAGCCAAAGTGGGAAGTGGCCGGCCAATGGCCAATGGCCGATTACTTGAAATTAAGAGTGGTATGACCAAGGTCCGATTATATTGAAATTATATATATATATATATATATATATATATATATATATATATATATTATATATATATATATATATATATATATATATATATATATATATATATAATTATATATATATATATATATATATATATATATATATATATATATATATATATATATATACATATACACACACATATATGTTACAGTAAGACTGTGAAACCAGGATTTCACGAGATCCCTGAAATTTTCAGTGAATTTGTGAAATTACCAATTCATTAAGGGGATCAAATGTGTTTCGCCATGTTTAGTACTAGCCCCTCGAGGACAAATGCACTTACGGACATTTGGTCCCCGAGGGGCTAGTACTAAACACATTATACACTGTTAATTTCAAGTAATCGGACATTGGCCACACTACCTCGGCCGATTTCGGGTTTTGACCACTTCCCACTTTGGCCCATTTCAGGTTTTGGCCACTTCCCACTTCGGTCGATTTCAGGTTTTGGCCACTTCCCACTTTGGTCGATTTCAGGTTTTGGCCACTTCCCACTTTGGTCGATTTCAGGCTTTGGCCACTTCCCACTTTAGTCGATTTCAGGTTTTGGCCACTTCCCACTTTGGTTGATTTCAGGTTTTGGCCACTTCCCACCTTGGTCGATTTCAGGTTTTGGCCACTTCCCACTTTGGTTGATTTCAGGTTTTGGCCACTTCCCACTCTGGTCGATTTCAGGTTTTGGCCACTTCCCACTCTGGTCGATTTCAGTTTTTGGCCACTTCCCACTTTGGTCGATTTCAGGCTTTGGCCACTTCCCACTTTGGTCAATTTCAGGTTTTTTGGCCACTTCGCACTTTGGTCGATTTCAGGTTTTGGCCATTTCCCACTTTGGTCGATTTCAGGTTTTGGCCACTTCCCACTTTGGTCGATTTCAGGTTTTGGCCACTTCCCACTTTGGTCGATTTCAGGTTTTGGCCATTTCCCACTTTGGTCGATTTCAGGTTTTGGCCACTTCCACTTTGGCCCATTTCAGGTTTTGGCCACTTCCCACTTTGGTCGATTTCAGGTTTTGGCCACTTCCCACTCTGGTCGATTTCAGGTTTGGCCATTTCCACTTTGGTCGATTTCAGGTTTTGTCCACTTCCCACAGGTTTTGGCCCATTCTTGGGTTTGGCCACTTCCCACTTTGGTCGATTTCAGGTTTGGCCATTTCCCACTACCCATTTGGCCGATTTCGGTTTTGGCCACTTCCCACTTTGGCCCATTTCGGGTTTGGCCACTTCCACTTTGGTCGATTTCAGGTTTTGTCCACTTCCCACGATTTCAGGTTTTGGCCATTTCCCACTTTGGCCCATTCTCAGGTTTTGGCCACTTCCCACTTTGGTCGATTTCAGGTTTTGGCCACTACCCATTTTGGCCGATTTCGATTTCAGGTTTTGGCCATTTCCACTTTTTGGCCCATTTCAGGTTTTGGCCACTTCCCACTTTGGTCGATTTCAGGTTTTGGCCACTTCCACTTTGGACAATTTCAGGTTTACCCACTTCTCACTTTGGTCAGTTTCAGGTTTTGGCCACTTTGGTCGATTCAAGCCACTTCCACTTTGGTCGATTTCAGGTTTTGGCCACTTCCCACTTTGGCCCATTCTAGGTTTTGGCCACTTCCCGCTTTGGTCAATTTCAGGTTTTACCCACTTCCCACTTTGGCCCATTCTAGGTTTTGACCACTTCCCACTTTGGTCGATTTCAGGTTTTACCCACTTCCCACTTTGGCCCATTTCAGGTTTTGGCCACTTCCCACTTTGGTCGATTTCAGGTTTTGGCCACTTCCCACTTTGGCCCATTCTAGGTTTTGGCCACTTCCCGCTTTGGTCGATTTCAGGTTTACCCACTTCCCACTTTGGCCCATTCTAGGTTTTGGCCACTTCCCACTTTGACCCATTTCTAGGGTTTGGCCACTTCGATTTCAGGTTTTGGCCACTTCCCACTTTGGCCCATTCTAGGGTTTGGCCACTTCGATTTCAGGTTTTGGCCACTTTGGTCGATTTCAGGTTTTACCCACTTCCCACTTTGGCCCATTCTAGGTTTTGGCCACTTCCTGCTTTGGTCGATTTCAGGTTTTACCCACTTCCCACTTTGGCCCATTCTAGGTTTTGGCCACTTCCCACTTTGGTCGATTTCAGGTTTTGGCCACTTCCCACTTTGGCCCATTCTAGGTTTTGGCCACTTCCCACTTTGGCCGATTTCAGGTTTTGGCCACTTCCCACTTTGGCCCATTCTAGGTTTTGGCCACTTCCCACTTTGGTCGATTTCAGGTTTTACCCACTTCCCACTTTGGCCCATTCTAGGTTTTGGCCACTTCCCGCTTTGGTCGATTTCAGGTTTTACCCACTTCCCACTTTGCCCCATTCTAGGTTTTGGCCACTTCCCACTTTGGTCGATTTCAGGTTTTACCCACTTGCCATTCTTAGTTTTGGCCCATTGGCCCATTCTAGGTTTTGGCCAGGTTTCAGGTCACTTGGCCCATTCTAGGTTTTGGGCCACTTCCCCACTTTGGTCGATTTCAGGTTTTACCCACTTCCCACTTTGGCCCATTCTAGGTTTTGGCCACTTCCCACGATTTGGTCGATTTCAGGTTTTACCCACTTGCCACAGGTTTTGGCCCATTCTAGGTTGGCCACTTCCCGCTTTGGTCGATTTCAGGTTTTACCCACTTGCCACTTTGGCCCATTCTAGGTTTTGGTCACTTCCCGCTTTGGTCGATTTCAGGTTTTACCCACTTCCCACTTTGGCCCATTCTAGGTTTTGGTCACTTCCCGCTTTGGTCGATTTCAGGTTTTACCCACTTGCCACTTTGGCCCATTCTAGGTTTTGGCCACTTCCCGCTTTGGTCGATTTCAGGTTTTACCCACTTCCCACTTTGGCCCATTCTAGGTTTTGGCCATTTCCACTTTAGTCGATTCAGGTTTTACCCACTTCCCACTTTGGCCCATTCTAGGTTTTGGCCACTTCCCACGATTTGGTTTTTCGATTTGGCCCATTCTAGGTTTTGGCCACTTCCCACTTTGGCCCATTCTAGGTTTTGGCCACTTCCCACTTTGGTCGATTTCAGGTTTTACCCACTTCCCACCCATTCTAGGTTTTGGCCCATTCTACTTTGGGATTTTTTACCCACTTCCCACTTTGGCCCATTCTGGTCGATTCTAGGTTTTTCAGGTTTTGGCCACTTCCCGCTTTGGTCGATTTCAGGTTTTGGCCACTTCCGCTTGGTCGATTTCAGGTTTACCCACTTCCCACTTTGGCCCATTCTAGGTTTTGGCCACTTCCCACTTTGGTCGATTTCAGGTTTTGGCCACTTCCCTCTTTGGTCGATTTCAGGTTTTGGCCACTTCCCGCTTTGGTCGATTTCAGGTTTTACCCACTTCCCACTTTGGCCCATTCTAGGTTTTGGCCACTTCCCACTTTGGTCGATTTCAGGTTTTGGCCACTTCCCGCTTTGGTCGATTTCAGGTTTTGGCCACTTCCCGCTTTGGTCGATTTCAGGTTTTACCCACTTCCCACTTTGGCCCATTCTAGGTTTTGGCCACTTCCCACTTTAGTCGATTTCAGTTTTTGGCCACTTCCCACTTTGGCCCATTCTAGGTTTTGGCCACTTCCCACTTTGGCCGATTTCAGGTTTTGGCCACTTCCCACTTTGGCCCATTCTAGGTTTTGGCCACTTCCCACTTTGGTCGATTTCAGGTTTTGTCCACTTCCCACTTTGGCCCATTCTAGGTTTTGGCCACTTCCTGCTTTGGTTGATTTCAGGTTTTGGCCACTTCCCACTTTGGTCGATTTCAGGTTTTGGCCACTTCCCACTTTGGCCCATTCTAGGTTTTGGCCACTTCCCGCTCTGGTCGATTTCAGGTTTTGGCTACTTCCCACTTTGGCCCATTCTAGGTTTTGACCACTTCCCACTTTGGCCGATTTCGGGTTTTGGCTGTAGCATGTACTGTATATATATATATATATATATATATATATATATATATATATATATATATATATATATTATATATTATATTATATATATATATTATATATATGTATATATTTATATTATATATATATATATATATATATATATATATATATATATATATATATATATATATATATATATATATATATATATATATATATATATATATATATATATATATATATATATATATATATATATATATATATATATATATATATATATATATATATATATATATATATATATATATATATATATATATTCCAGCTTAAGTAGATGATCATTATTACTTCATAAATATAGCACATTAATATTCTTATGTAGTTCTATTCCCATTAATAGGCTGTTTATCCATTGGAAGAAACTCTTAATATAAATGCACGAGAAGATATACATGGTTTCAAATTTTTGTGTACTTTTCGTAACTGAACTGTATTACTGTACTTGCGTGTGGTATTTTACTGACAGCTAGTTGGATGTAGTTCTTCCTTTACATGCATGTTGTTGTTACGTACATTATATCTACATTTTCACTCAGTAAAAGATGTTACATACGTTGATGAGAGAGAGAGAGAGAGAGAGAGGCTCTGACGTCGGGGATATATGGTATATAAGTAAATCTCTAGCCAAAATATTTCAGTTTTGCTGTATACAATGTCACTGTTTAAGTTTTTATGAAGTTTATGTTTGATCCAGTAATCCTAAACCTTTAAACGTGGGTGACTTTTTATTTTTCAACTTTAGTTAATCTGTTAACAGTTATAGGCAATTTACTTGTTAGTAAATAATATAGAGCATAAAAAGAAACAGTTTACATATTTAAATGGTTCCAATAAGTTTTGAAAAGTTCTCTTAAACATTTTCTCGGGATTTAACCTTCTTATTTTAAGATTATCATAATTTGTACCTTAAGCATTTAGAAAAATATATGTTGAATAAATTCAGTATTTGATGAAGAAGTAACATAATGAAAGATTTAATGGGTCTCAGAGGCATTTTCATAATTTTTTAGGGAATAAGTGGGTGGAGGTATTCTCTAAATTTGCCTGGACAGACTGCTGCAATATTCATTACTTATCATAGTGGCAGATCTAATTATGTAAGGAGGTCATCTAAGATTGAATTGCAGAATTCAAATAAATATTGTATGTTAGAGGTTAATCTCAAGGGAAGCATTTTTAAGAAGAGGAAGAAAAATCTTTTGTATATAAAAGTCTTTGTTAAATTGGTAGCATGAGCAAGAATGAATTTGGAATAAGACAATTATGAAAAAGGAGAAAAGGCCTAAGTAAAGACAACAATATCTTACTATTAAAAAAAATTGTCCGGTTTTGAGATACGTCATTTTCAAATGCTGCCAGTGAAGCTCTTTAGATATGAACGATTATATATAAATAATAAAAGTCATGAAAGAGGTCCCAGAAGGCATGGGAAGGAAACTGATGTTTAGTTAAGACCACAATGAGAAGCATACGAGTGACCCGAGGAAAGACCCGCAGGATAGAGAGCTTTGGTGAAAAGGGAGAAAGGCTGCGAAAAGACCCAACCCATGTACAGAACCATTATAGAACTTGAAAGGATGAGAGATGAGCATTAAGACGGGACGCTGCTGGGTATCAACTTTCTGGATTCTCTCCAAGATCCTCTGAACAGCTTATAAAAAAAATTCTTGTAAATTCTTCAGAGAATGTAACTAAATGAGCAATTGGTAAGATATGGCCGTACGGTATGATTTCATGAGGCGGGGGAGCGATGTATATGGAAGACGAGCATTGCGCAAGACTTAGCCTTTTGGAAGACGAGCGAAAGGTCTAAATGCATAAAGTTTTAGTTATGGCCTTTCTTGTGAGAAGACTAGCGTGATTGATATCTCGGCATCCTTTTTCCAGTATAGATCGAAAGGTAAAGGAAAGACATCACTGAAAATATCACGCAGGCGTGAGCGTATTTACAGCTCTCAAGATCCATAACAACTCGAACCTTCAAGGAGAACGATAAAGAGTTAGAAATGAATGAAAGAAGTATATAAGGAAATCACAGACTCACAATAAGAAAAAGAGAACGCCATGAAATGCGCACACACTTCGTCTGTTCAAGGAAATGAAAACCATGTAGACTGGAAAAAAATGATACGTATTCTAGAAGATGAATGCCAGGGACGGCGGGTTTGAAACCATGAATGCTGGAATCGGGAAAAATATATGAGTCAAAGAAGGACTCTGCGTGAGTGTGCCATCCGACTAGGAGGGAGGAGAAGAGGAAGGCGGAAATAGAGGAGTTTTGGCTGCAGACCAAAATGTACCTCGAGCTGGTGATGAAGTCTGGCCTGTATATTTTTCATAGCTTAGAATTTTATAGGCATGCAAAATTTCGTTGGAGGATGATTACTTGCGTCTAAGAAGACAACAAAAATAAAGCTAGAAAGAGAATATAAAGACGCTTGAGCGAATAGAATTAAAAGACTGTTCAGTGGCCAACACCCAAAAGAACATGACTTATGAGAGGAAATTTTTAAAAAATGTAATGATGTTAGAAATATGATGTGATCACGGTACTGGGGAAGCGATGTTCACAGTGGAAGAAACACTGCATAAGACAGAATTTGAAAACAAGGTGTCCTCATAGGTCCCAGTGCTTGGCTTTGTGGCCTAAATTTAGGAGAGTCTACAGTATATTCCAATTGGAAAACAAGGCGTCCGATGGGATATTTATGAGAAAGAGAAAGCAGTTTATTTGTAAAGGGGCAGAAATCATGTGCAGGAAATATTTGTTATGATTTTTGCGAGTGATACAGCAAGTTTTATGAGCAATGCGAAGGAGTTAGAGGAGGTTTTCAATTTCTTTTTTATTTGCCCGGTTTCTGAATACAGATAGAAGCGATTTTTCTTGGACATTCCATTCACGAATCTGACTCATGCCAGTTGGAGAGATACGGTGAGATGAATGGAGAAAATAGAACGATAAGGAAAGCCTGAGGCGATGACTTCTGAAGTCGTTTGATTTCACCAATTATAACTTTGTGTAGACTCTCCTAAATGGTTACGTGCAATTCATGAGATTTTATTCTAACTTCATACGAATCGTTATGTTAGGAAAACATTTCGTATATATTTAAAAAATTTCTAATAAACTAAATGAATAGCCTAACGTTTACAAGAAGGCTAAATTGTAAATAATTCTCAACGTTTACCTATTTTCTAGCTTTTTTTTCGAGGGGGAACAGTTAACCAAACAAGTAAAAAATGCGCAGAAGTTTCTTCGGCGCAATTGAGTTTTCTGCACAGCGTATAATGCTGTATGAAACTCTAAGCCACGGCCCATGAAACTCTCAGCCGTGACCTATGAAACTTTCAGCCATGGCCAGGTGGTGGCCAGTGTTGTTGGCATCCATAGCGGTGCCAGACGCACGATTATGGCTAACTTTAACCTTAAATAAAATAAAAACTACTGAGGCTAGAGGGTTGCAATTTGGTATGTTTAATGATTGGAGGGTGGATATCAAATACCAATTTGTAGCCCTCTAGCCTCAGTAGTTTTAAGACCTGAGGGCGGACAGGAAAAGTGCGGACGGACAGACAAATAGCCATCTCAGTAGTTTTCTTTTACAGAAGACTAAAAGTAATAGCTTGATTACCTTGCCTCAGTCTTCAGTGCGCTGTGATTCTTACCTTAGCAATGGGGAGAACAGCTTGAATGTCGTCCTTTAGAATAAGTAAACGCGTTGACATCCTTCTTGCGTCAGTACTGGAAAATGTTTCCCTGTGGTGGGCATCCATAATGTACCGCAGAGACCAAGTAATCCTAGCCTCCCCTGCGTGAGCGTCCTCGGGGACTTCCAGGACCCAGGATAGGACTTCGTGCAACCTGCAAAAACAAAATTTCACTCTTTTTAACTCCCAGATGCATAAAGGATTACAGACGCTGTTGTAACAGTTGCAAAACACAAGAGGGCTCACATTTACAGAAAACAATGTTTGCCAATGTACTTGTTGTTATCCATAACGTTTAGTTTTGTCAATAAGCCAGTATTGACTGGTGCTTGATATGGTACCAGTAGTAAAATCTCATTCAGTAATAGTAATGATTATAGCAACTATAGATACAGTGATCACACCAATAATATAATAATAATAATAATAAATCCTCCTCTCGTTGACGGAAGTATCGGTGTTGTGGAACCGTTGCCACTGGATACAAGAAGGAACATCAGTTCAGCTTGTTGATGTATTTCCTCTCTCTCTCTCTCTCTCTCTCTCTCTCTCTCTCTCTCTCTCTCTCTCTCTCTCTGTGTACACTACGGGGAAACTAGGAAAAGGATTCATGAGTATTTTCTCGGTAATCATTATCATTATTAGGAAAAATGTTATGAAGTTCCCAGATGTTTCCATCAAGGCTATTTGGAAGATATAGCGCCAGGTAGTATTACCATAATTTTTGTAAATCATATTGTCATTATTAGTAGTAATACATTATGATGATGTTAACAATAATAGTCCAGCTGCAGAAATCGCTACATGCATGTATCCATATATTGTTTTCCGTGCGTAACACTGGTTCCACACCGGAAACATCTCTTGATGGCTGCGCTTGCGCTGTGCGATATTTTGCTTTGAACAGTCTGTGCAATGTTAGTTTTCATGCTAAGGGTCATTTTAAAGCCTAGTGACTGTAATATAGTGAAGTATGTTCAAGAAAGCAGAATTAAATGGTCAAAATGATGCCTAGAAGTTAATGAAAAACAAAAGTATGTATAAATTACCATAAGAAGTGTGGAAGACTATGAAGGACAATCCCGTTCATTAAGAATAAGAATAAAGTAAGACCCTTTTCTTGAGGGTATTTTTAACACCGTATCAAGATTTACACTCAAGATTTTTACATTACGGCAGTTTTTTGTTTTAGCCTCATAAAAGTATTATCCAAAAATAAAATATTAGAGATACTATGATTTTTCCAGTGATGTATAGTTTATTGTTATTTTTGCCAGCCAGTGCGCAGTAAATTATATTACTAAAATTTTTTCAGAGCATATTAGGAATTAGTTTAATTCCTTGCGGGCCCGAGACGAAGGCATCTTAACTTTTACCTAAGTTTTCACCTGCAATTTATTAACAAGTTGGGAGCACTGAACTTAACCAGTAACCCCCGTAGGGGGAGAGTGCCGTCAGTGCACCTCACGCGGTGCACTGTAGGCGTTTCTTATGGTTCTCTGCAGCGTCCCTTCGGCCCCTAGCTGCAACTCCTTTCATTCCTTTTACTGTACCTCGTTAATAGTCTCTTCCATCTTTCTTTCCACCTTTTCCTAGCAATTGTTTCATAGCGCAACTGTGAGGTTTTCCTCCTGTTACACCTTTCAGACCTTTTACTGTCGATTTCCCTTTCAGCGCTGAGTTGCCTCATAGGTCCCAGTACATGGCCTTTGGTCTAAATTTTATATTCCATTCCTTAACCGGTACATACACAGTGTGCTTCGTAACATGTAGGTAGAATGCAACTGCAGTATTACCGAAAATTAGATGTTAGTTAATGGACGGGTACAATCCTAGGCGGAGCTGTCTCCAGAGAAACTCAGAGCACTGAGCGCTTCCTCTCTCATCCATTATCTACAGCATGTGCAGAAAACTTTCAGACTGTTATCCCCTTAGCACGCCGACACAGAGATGTCATCAGTCACTCCCTCCTCAGGTATTGTGCCATACAGAACCTCGCTTCTTATACACGAAAGCCCTACGCTTCCAGCGCCTCTCTCAAGCCTTCCCCAAGGGCCACTCAGATCACTGATTCACCTTTTCATTCTGCTAAACTTTTTTCCACATCATCCGTCTTTACATTTGTCGCACTTGTTATCTGTTCGTGCTGATACCACGTGGAGAAAATTCTTCATGATAGCTTCTATTTTTTTTTCATTAATTTCTTGTATAATTTATATTTTCATTTCTTGTATAATTTATATTCTCGCGTTATTTTCAAATTATTTTGAAAATTTAAAGCGAAGATAATGAAAGGTAATTACGGACTGAATGGCTGTTTGGCTTCTATGGATGAACTTGAAAAACACCATTCTTTCTGTCGAAGGTAAATAATGTAAATGTTGTTCGTTTTTCATGCCCTCCAGACACCGTCTGGAGGCGTTCAGTAATTGATCAGTTCATCCGTGCGTCTGTTGTTCGCGTCTGGCCAACCCTCTGTATGTCTAGCTGTCTGATAAGGTTAGAGGTGATGGGTATTAAAACATTTTATTCGGTGAATCAAAGGGTCAAGGTCATACTTAGAGGTCAAAAGTCAAATAGGGACGAAAGGAATGGCATTCTGAACTGGAAGGTGAACGATAACGTTCAGCCATAGTTGATTTGGGAAAATAAAATGGAAATTGAAGTAGCATAAACATGAAAGATGAAAGTGGACTAGATATGTCTTTGCTTAGGTGACTTACAAGTATGAATATCTTTGGTATCTGAATCCCAAATCTTGCACTTACAGTAGTTCATGTCTACAGTTTTGAAGTTCTCGTACGTCTTTGTTCTTTTGTAATTGATATGTATCTTCAATGACTGATGGATAGACATTGGTGAATCTGTGCAAATATCTCTGTGTTTGTGCTAGTGAGTGCCAAGCGGGTACATTTAGATAGAAAATTAACGCGTGCACACATATACACGTTAAATATATATATATATATATATATATATATATATATATATATTATATATATATATATTATATATATATATATATATTATATATATATATATATATATATATATATATATATGCAAGCGCTCTCAGGAAAGGTGAAAGGAAAATTTGAAGACATCGCCCTTTCGTCTATTTTTCAAGACAGGTTACTGTGATCGTGTCTTCAAAAATAGACGAAAGCTCCGTGTCTCCGACTTTTTCCTTTCATCTTTCAATGAGAGCTTTTATAAGTTTATATACCACGGGACCATTGTTGTTTTGGATGAATTAAATACATATATATATATATATATAGTATATATATATATATATATATATATATATATATATATATATATATATATATATATATATATATATATATATATACATACACATACACACACACACACACAAAATACATAGGATAGCATATAGAGCAGTTGGGGAGCTGAGTGGCAGTGCTGGCAAGCGTAATGATATACTATTCAGGGATATGGAAGATAATTTATTGACCAAAAATGTTGAAATCAGAAATAGATGGAAAAAGCACTTTGAGACAGTTCTTAATAGATCAGTCCCCCAGAAGTGGATATGCCGCCTGCTCAGGAAGATTTAGATATTGATGAAGGTGAAATCAGGCTGGGAGAAGTAGTTAAGGCGATAAAACAAAGAATTGTAAGGCACCAGGAGAGGATGATTTATTCGTGAACATGTTTAAAGTGGAGGAGGATAGATTAGTATTTGTCTTGAAGATATTATTCAATGAGATATGGGTGACAGGGATAATACCATCAGGTTGGAAAAATGGTGTGATCATTAAAGTTCCAAAGAGAGGAAATCTAAGTAGGTGTGGTAATCGGCGGGGAATCACTTTGTCATCTGTAGCCATGAAAATTTTCAGTAGGGTATTGTTGAATAGGTTGGAGCCAGTGTTTGATGGAATTCTGAGGGATGAACAGGCCGGTTTTAGAAAGGGGCGGGGTGCAGTGATCAGATGTTCATAGTTAGGCATTTAATGCAGCAAGCTAATGAAATGAAAACTCCGTTAAGTCTTTGTTTTGTTGATTTTGAAAAGGCCTTTGACAGCATTTCGAGACGGACTATGAGAAAAATCATGAGGCATTATGGAATACCGGAAAAGTTTGTGAGGGTTATTATGAACATGCATGAGGGCACATCTTGTAAAGTGATGGTTGATTGAGTGATCCATTTGAAGGTAAGTTTGGTGTGATTCAGGGCGGCATTCTGTCTCCTCTGTTGTTTGTATTGGTCGTAGATTACGGTATGAGAAGGTTTTAAAAGAGAAACGGATGCGGTTATATTGTACTCTGGGCAGAAAATGGGAAACTTCTTAACTTAGGTTATACTGATGATATAGTTTTGATCTGCATGGGACCCGAAAAGATGCAGAGAGTGTTGGATTGTCTAGTGAGTGAAGGTCGAAAGGTTGACTAGGTTATTGATAAGGGAGAAACTGAAATCATGAATATGAATATTGGAAATGCTCAGGGCTATCTAATAGAAGGCATGGTTGTCAAGCAGGTGGATAAGTTTCAGTATTTAGGTACTTATTTAGATAAAGATGGTTCTCTGAGCAGAAAATCTACGGAAAGATTAAAAAAGGCTCATCATGCAATGGGAATGCGTAAAAATATTTGGAATAATAGCAATTTTTATGTGCATACAAAAATCAAAATTTATAAAGTAATGGTTAGGATTATTGTGATTTAAGGGCACGAGTCATGGTACAGTACAGTGACTTCGGATAATAAATTCTTAGCATTTGAAAATAAGGCGCTCAGAAGAATATTAGGAATTAATTGGAGGGACAGGATATCAAGTAGCAGAATTGGAGAAGTAATGGTTGTGCAGCCGGTCGATGAGTATGTTAGATTCTCACGCTGGTAGTGGCTAGTCCCTGTGTATAGAAGACAGGGAATAGTGTGAGATACACCAGGGTGGGTTGCCCTTGGTGGAAGAGATGTAAGTAGGCCAAAGGAGACGTGGTTGAGGACAATGAGTTGGGAAGCAGGAGAAGAGTGTTGTGGAGGTCTTGAGGAGTTAGCCAGGACAGAATGTGGTGGCGTGAGTTCATCGAGGCCTTATGCATCCCTGTGGGTGCTACAGGAATGATATATATATATATATATATATATATATATATATATATATATATATATATATATATATATAAAGTTAAAAATTTGCTTAATTTCCGGTTCATCATACGTTGGGAATAATTTACACCCAAGGGCAATTATAATGGGAAAGGTATTCGTCACCGGCAGGATTCGAACCGTTGCCTGATTTAGAATCGGCCAACGTTTCGAATTCTGCCGGTGACGAAGCACTTATAATTCCCCTTGGGTGAAGTTATTCTCGATTTATAGTGAATTGGATATTGAGCGATTTTATTATATATATATATATATATATATATATATATATATATATATATATATATATATATATATATATATATATATATTCAACATTCTTCTGTTTCCCTAAGTTGACCACAGAAAAAGCATTAGCCTAATTGTCACTGCCGCATTGGTTTTTTATTGCTGAATCTTGATGAACTTCCTGTGCAAAAAAAGCTTCCTCAGCATTAGCTGCTTCATACGCCGACACAAAAGGCGCATCAGCTGTGCTCTGAATCCCGTACACATGCAATTCCATTTATCCATACCTAGCATGCTCTCTGGCGCTTAATTAATGGATATCAATCCTCGTTTTTTCCCAGTATTTTTCGTTCTGTCTATCCAACCCTTTCCTGACTTCTTTTTCCTCTTTCATTACCCTTCTGAACGATGCACTCATTTTTTCCTCATAATGAAACCATCTCAAAATACTCGTGATTCATCTTTTCACGTAGGCTAATCTTTATACCTTTCTTTTATGTATCTCCACATTTCTTAGCTCATTAATTCTTTTTACCCCACATATAGCATGCAGACTATTGATTTCAAGAACTCCTACATATTTTTTTCCACACATTCAACATCCCGTTTCACATCCATAAAGGAGAACTGGCTCAACAGTTCATTCATGCATTTATACTGTGGCTTCTGTAGACAAGTCAAATCTCCTCCCAGTCATGTGCACGTATACTGCTGCTTTTCTTCTCTTATTCTGTGTCTGACCTCTTTTCTCATCATAACATCTGTTATATTCATATCTCAATCTATACCAATTAACCGCTTCTGTTTATCCACCAATCATAGTAGCACTCATGCTCGATATTCCTGGTTGCTGCTTGCCATCTTTTTCTTACTAGTGCCCACATTTACTCTCATGTTTATCATGCAGATGTTTTCGCACTTTTTCCCAGTACCTTCAGTTTCTCTCCACTATCCCAAATTATTACTGTATCATCTTCGGCCATCAACCATTTCAGTCTTCTCTCATGACTTCATTCCTTATTCCACAACTTTGCACTTATAATTCTTTCTCGTACGGTTCTTTCTCTTACGTCTCGCTTCACTCAATCCATCAAGATGTTAAAAAGCAATGGAGACTTAACACATACTTGTTTAAGACCCACTTTTACGCCAATCCAGTGACGTATGTCTACATATTCTAACAAGCACTTTCATAAAGCTTAGTCTCAGCATCCACTACAATAGCCCCTGTATTAATTCTGTTGTAACTTTTTTTAGGCTATTGTATTCACGTATTCGTTTTTCCCTTAACTTTCAAACTTTTCATCTAACTCTTTCATTTATATGATACTTGTTCCACGCAGGCTGTTTCTTGGCTAAACCCAATGTTCTTACCTATCAGTCGTTCTCTCATGTGCTTTATTTTCTCGGCAAATTCATGCCATACCCCTTCTCTGGTGTATATCCTCCATGACTCATATAGCCATCTCTGTCACCTTTATCTTAGAAGAACAGAACAACTATTCCTCTACCCCTTTCCTTTGGAACGTTTCCTTCATATAGACGCATTTAGCAAATCCTGGTCAGCCTGTCAGGCACCATATCACTGCATCTCACCTGTAATCTGAAAAACTTCTGGTGTAGCTCGTAGATGCCCACATAAAGTCCTAACCAGCTACTCCAACAAGTATTCTCATTCAGTTCTACTTGTTTTGTATTTTCCACACAACAAATTTCAAATTGCCCACTCCATTGCTCTAGGACTGCCTTCAATTCAGACGGCATCTCTGCATTTTCATCCTATGTCGAGTAATTTATTTATTTCAGCATGTCTAATACACACATTATATATATATATTTATATTTTATATAAAAATATATATATATATATATATATATATATATATATATATATATATATATGCATGTATATAAAATCTGCTGTTGGTCTTTTGATCCTGCTAAGAGCTTTGTGGTCCCCCTTCCTACACTAGCTGACAACCCGGCGCTACCCGGGAAAACTCTGAATGACAACTGATAAACTCTCTCTCTCCAACCATCCCTGTCTCTGTCTCTCTGTCTTCTCCTAACACCTGTTCTACTCTCTTTCTTCTCCCTAACACCCCTTCCACTCTCTCTTTTTTCTCCCTAACACCCCTTCTACTCTCTCTCTCTCTCTCGCTTCCTTTCCTTCTTTCTTTCTCTCACTCTCTGCCTCTCTCCCTTTCTCTAAGCCCCACAGTGTTCTTTTCGAGATACTAAGTTACATGTTTACCAAATTTGGTTGAAATTCCTCAGTGCATTTCAAAGTGTATGTGGAACATATGCAAACATACATACATGCATCCAATTTTATATATATATATATATATATATATATATATATATATATATATATATATATATATATATATAAGATTGAAAGGAAGGTGTAAAAATGTAGCTGTACCCATAAGCAAGGCAAGTGAGTGATAAGCAGAAAGTGAGAAGAGCACTCAAGGAGAAAATTAATGAAATTTGGTGGAAGGTTAAAATCTAGGAGTTGGAAGGAGTAGAAGTAAAACAGTAGATTTTAAAATTCCATAATTTGGTCTATCTCAGATGTGTAGATTATGTATAGGTATATGGGAGGACGAATGAAATAGTCGAGGGGAAAATGAGAGATAAAAATAAGTGATAAAAATAGAAAGGGAAAGGTGAGCAGTAACTTTAGGGAGAATAAGTAGTTCTTTAGGGAGGTAAATGTAGAAATGGATCTCAGAATGAAAGATGCTGTTTAAAGTGAATGAATTCCTGGGTCCGTAGAGTGGGTATTTTGAAATATGATGAATGTGGAAGGTAGAAGAGATGCCGAAATGAATGACACAAGCATGAAGTGGATTCTTGAAATTTTGAGAGCGTGGAAGTGACTGCTGAGGACGTTAGAAGGGTAATTAAAGAAGTGGAAGTATGGAAAGACTCCAGGACTTGATGTAATTAGGCCTACAGGTGAGGAGATGTTGCTGAATAGTGTCGATGATGTGATTTAGTTACTGACTAGGGTTTGTCAGATACCTAGACGAGGGAGAGGTTCTTAAGAAATGGATGACCCATTGTATAAAGGTAAAGGTAATAAAGGCAACTGTAGGAATTACGGGGCCATAATATTACTTAGTAATACCAGCGAAGGTATGTGGTATGATTTTGATTAAGGAAGTAGGATAGATGGCAGCAGGGAGAAGAAAAGTGTACGATTAGACAAGATTGTGTGTAGGTCAAGTGTTTGTTACGAAACAGTTGAAAAGTAAGGAGAAAAGCTGTATGGGCAAACATGAGCCTAGCAAAAGTTCGTAATGAATGCTATGTATAGACGTTGTTCAGAATGTATGGCATATAGGATAAATTGATGAGAGAGATTGTATGTTGGAAAATATACAGTAGATGGGAGAGTGACTGGTTTGGTGTAAATGAACTTCAGAGAAAAGCGTGTGTCGTGTCTCCATGGCTGTTTCATATTTCAGTGGATGGAATGGCTCAGGAATTCAGAGGAGCAGTAGATGTGGAGGTTTAAAGTGATGAGATAAGGAACTTGGTAATGAATGGAATGTGAAATGGTTGATGTTTCCAGATCATACATTACTGATTGATGAGAGGGAAGAGAAACTAGTGAAAAGGTTGAAAGTTTTCGCAAGAGGAGAAAGTTGAGAGTAAATATGAGAAATAGTGAGATGAGAATAATCTCGTTATCTGGGTTGAAAGACAGTAGCTGGTAAAACTTTGAGACAAATTATGCCTCACTCATCCTTTAGAATATTTGGTGTGTAGGGCTTACCATCATAGTTTTCGAGTTATAATGGCATAATTCATTTGATTTTATGGGCAAATTGTACTTCTTCGAGTCCTTTACTATGGAGTCTCCAGAACCTTTCAGAAATTTATAACTTACTGTAAATAGGTTATGATTATTTCACGCAGCAACAATGCAAAATCTATCGTGCGAATTATGAAATATAGGTGGCCGTAGAAATACAGTAAGACTACGGGGATTTGTTTACAAAATTAAATATATGGATATTTACCAAAAACTCGTGATCATCGTCTTCTCGTGCCGCTAATTCAGTTTTCGGTCATAACTATAAAGCATACACTCTTTCCTCTTAGAAGGGTATTGGATGTTAACCTTCCAGTTGTCATCTAATGCTTTTGGGATTAAGTTGCTGGCCCCATCAATTTCCCTATACTGGCTGCATCCCACTCCAGTTGATTAACCACCGGGTACATAATTCACTGCTTAAGTCAACCCGGGCATTATGGATGTTTCAGGAAGCTGGCCTATAAGACCTTACAAGAATGTAACAGGGTAATAGGAAAGGAATAAACATCTTTTGTGCATCTGAAATTCTTCATGAAAGGATAAAAAACATTACTGCCAATAGAGTAAAGTTGTATAATGTTTTAACAGATATTTCTGATTTAAAAATACAACTGTGTTTCACGGAAAGATAAAACGAATTAACCAGCTGATGGCAAAACTGAATCTTTTAATCACTCGCATTTCGAAAATAAGTTGTAGCATGTGATTACGACCGAATGAGAAGATTTAGCATGTGGTTAAGAATGAATGGAAAGTTTTATCTCGTGATTACGAGTGAATGAAAGCTTATATCGGCTGATTATGAACTATGGTTGAAAAAGGGATAAAGTTTTCTAGAAACAAATAACCTCTACATAGACTTTATTTGATTTTATTTTTTACAAAGAATAAACCTCGGTGAAAAGAAAGGAGAGGAGGTGGGAGTTGCCAGTGTCCCAAGAGACCACTTTATCTACATCAGACGAAGGTGTGAGATTTATTACTGATTAAGGATCCCCAGAATTGATGGATGTATTGATTAAAGGAAGAATTAGATATTTGTGAAAGCAGTGACCACCGGAAAAGTTTCTTAAATGAAAATTATGATACGCAGTATAGGAACATTATGTTCCTTCGAGAGTAGAGGTATGTGAAAGTTTTTCTTCATAACTAATGCATCAATCTGTGCTACTATTGTTTATGAAGTTGGTTGTTGTTAAGGTCTTTGAAATATATATGTATATATATAATATATATTTATATAGATAGATAGATACAGATATGAGGCTAACGAAATATGGGCTATGGGTAATGAGTTGAAAGTCGTTCATATGGAGTATGTAAAATGCAAAAATGTGGTTGCACAGCTAGCAGGGTATGCCTGCAGGTGTAGGTGCACAGGAGAAGTAAACAAATGAAGTGCATAGCATGTTGAAGCGGGAGGTTTGGTCAAAGGAAGAGTTAAGTTCTTTGAAGAAGTTCAGTGCAGCACAGGAGAGAGGACAAAGTAAGTGAAGAAAAGATGTAAATTAATTTGAATTTACGTGCGCACATCTGCGTGATGCGTAACAGAATAGGTTAACGTAAATATGTAAATGCTTGTGGAGAATGGAAAGTCACTGGGTGTTCATGGGGTTATAAGATGCTGCAGCATAGTAGTGAAGATCAGTGTCTAGCTGTCCATTGGTTGTTATGGATGCTTGAATAGGGAAAAGATTCCAAAGAACTAACTGAAAGGAAGAGTTGTCCCTTTTCCTCGAGAAAGGTGACAGTGGTCGTGCGTTTTTAGAAGTATTTTTGTTTTTAAATTTGCATTTTAGGTCAAGGACCCACTTCATGATTAGACTTTTTTCGCCCAAACTAGGCAATTATGGAGGATACAGATGTTTTCTGTATTAGCATCTGCTTTGCTAATAACAGTGC